>NC_066525.1:3401172-3403672 GCF_024679095.1 Eriocheir sinensis
GAGGAGAAGGGTTTAAGAGGTAAGGAGGAAGACGAGAAGGAAAGAAATCAATAGAAAGAAAAGAAAAAGGAGAGAGAGAGAGAGAGAGAGAGAGAGAGAGAGAGAGAGAGAGAGAGAGAGAGAGAGAGAGATGAAATATATGAGAACGGCAGAGGAGGAAATGATTATGGCGAGAAGGAGGAGGAGGAGGAGAAGGAGGGGGAGGAGGAGGAGGAGGAGATGAATGTGAGAGGTGACAAAGAGAAAAATTGTGTCTGAATGGAGGTATTTTTTCAGAGTAGGAGTAGGAGGAGGAGGAGGAGCAGGAGGAGGAGGAGGAGGAGGTGGAAGGAAGGAAGGATAGTAATGGATGTAGTAGATATTAGTGGTAGAAGAGAGAGAGAGAGAGAGAGAATTAATAGGAGGAAGATATATCGTGTCAGTTAACTTGGCAACAATTGGTTAATCAACTCTCTCTCTCTCTCTCTCTCTCTCGGCAGCAGGTTACAAGATGGACAAAAGAACATTTAGGGTTACCGAAGGAGGGAGGGAAGGAGGGAAGGAGGGAGGAAAGGAGGCAGGGAAGGAAGGAAAGAGAGAAGGAAGGAAGTAGGAAACGCAGGAAGGAAGGAAGATGAGAAGAGGAGAATGGAAGGAAGGAAGGAAGGAGGGAAGGAAGAAAAGAAAGGAAGGAAGGAAGGAAGGAAGGAAGGAAGGAGGGAAGTTGAAGAGAAGGGAGAGAAGGATATTATGCAGTTGGGATTGAAAGAGAGAAGGAAGGAAGGAAGGAAGGAAGGAAGGAAGGAAGAAAGCAAGGAAGGAAGGAAGAAGGGAAGGAAGGAAGGAAAGAGGAATTGAAGATGTAGAAGGCAGAAAGAGGAGGAGGAGGAGGAGGAGGAGGAAGAAGAAAACAGATGACAGGCGAGCGAACAAGAAAGAAGACAAGGAACAAGAGGAAGGAAGGGAAGAGGGAAGAAGAGGAGGAGAAGGAGGAGGAGGAGGAGGGAGATGAAAGGGAAAGGAGGGGAAAGAAGGGGAGGAAAGAGAGGGAGAGGGGAGGAGGAGGAGGAGGAGGAGGAAGGGGAGGAGGAGGGTTTATGGTAGGGGAAGTGGTATACTGCCTCTTCCTCCCCTCTTCCTCCTCCCCACCTCATGGTCATAAAGTGCCACAACAGCCGGTGCCACGAGAGAGAGAGAGAGAGAGAGAGAGAGAGAGAGAGAGAGAGAGATCACCCCCAAACCAAGATTTTCCCAAACAAACAAAGGTATCGGTACACACACACACACACACACACACACACACACACACACACACACACACACACACACACACAGAAAACAACTAAGACAAAAGAAAACAAAAAGAAAGCAAAGAATTAGACGCCGAAAAATTAACGAAAGAAAAACAGAAAAAAGAAAGAAAGAAAGAAAGAAAGATGAATAAAATAACTTCTTGGATAAAACAAAATAAATAGATAAATAAATAAAAGAATGAGTGAATAAATACTAACAAAAAATCCACAAGCAAAATAAATAGAATTGATATATATGTGTGTGTGTGTGTGTGTGTGTGTGTGTGTGTGTGTGTGTGTGTTTACAATGTGAAAGTGGCCTGTGTACATTTCTCAGCGGGGTGGGGGGTGGGGGGTGGGGGGGGGTAGGAGAGAGAGAGAGAGAGAGAGAGAGAGAGAGAGAGAGAGAGAGAGAGAGAGAGAGAGAGAGATAACACATATTTATGAAGCATCCAAATATGGGAGACAAATTTTAAACTGTATATACAAGAGTAATTGCACGTCCAAATCTCTCTCTCTCTCTCTCTCTTTCACGCCTCATCTCACCGGACCTGTTGCCATTGAGGAGAAACAGAGCCTAACAGAGAGAGAGAGAGAGAGAGAGAGAGAGAGAATGGGAAAGGGAAAGAGAGGAGAGTGAAAGGAAAGGAATGGATGGGAAGGGAAGGAAAGGAAAGGGATGGGGAATGGAGAGAGATAACAGGGGAGGAAGAAGAAGAAGAAGAAGAAGAAGAAGAGGAAAAATAATTATCGGAAAGAGAAAGAAATTGAAAAAGATGATGAAAATAATAAAGAATGAAAGAACAAAAAAAAGACACCCTTAATATACCTCTGTTACTACGAGCATGAAACAAAAGACAAACGTAGATGAAGAAAATGTTTAAGAATACTACCAATGGAGCTTCAAGGAGGATAATGCATTTCCCAGGACGGTCTTCATGGCCCTAGTGCATTCTCCTCTCTCGTTCCTCCAAGCCATTATTACACAAGGGTCAAGGAACAGGCGAGTGAGTGCCCAGGGAATGACTTGTCTCACCGCGCATCACTCACTGTCTGGCCGGAGGTCTATCAGCGTCGGTGTTGGAGAGGCTGAGTTAATGCACTTCGCAGCCCACTCATTGCTTTAGTTCATGGGGGATAGCCGCGGTGCAGTTTTTGAATAGATTTAGTTTAACCGAGACCTGTGTTTCGGTGAGGAAGAGAAGGTGAGGTTTAGAGGAGGAGAGATG
>NC_066525.1:3411172-3426172 GCF_024679095.1 Eriocheir sinensis
CTGTCTTTCCTTTTCTTAATTTCTTCGTGTCTAGCTTTCTTAAATTGTCTTATTTTCTTATCTATCTTCGTCTTTGTTTCTTATTTTCTTTCTCTGTCTTTTCCTCTTCCTATTTTCTGTTTCTCATTTCTCTTTCATTCTCTAATCCTTGTATATATTTGTTTTTTTTTCCTTTTATCTTTTATTCTACTTCATTTTATGCATCTTTTTCTCTTTCCCTCATCTTTGTTTTCTCTTTCCTCTACTTCCCTTTTTCTTTTCTTTTATCCTTCAATATCATCATCACACTCATCATCACATTGTTTTCTTCTTAACCAATCCCATTTTCTTCAAGACAAACTAGACTATCTTCACACAATAGTCAGCCGTCATAGTTCAGTAGTTTCGTTAGCCCAAGCAATGGACTCTTAATTCCCTCTCTAAAAATGTAAAGAAATAAATCAAAACAGTAAATCAAATGCACTTCCTCTCCACTGTCCATTAATTCTTTACTCTTTTACTGGCGGGCTTTTCAGAGAGGGCATAGAAAACATCGTACTTAAGAATTTTTATAACAGGGATAAAGGAGTCAGAGGGGGGATGAGTAGGAGGAATATGCCCAGAATCGTCCAGAGTGGAGTTGTTACAGAAAGTCTGAGAGAAGAGTTTAGCCTTAGGGAGTTTTTCTCTCTTTCCGTTTAGCCGTTTCCATCGACGTAATAAGGAGTAAGATATAGGTAAGGTAAAGGTGGGGGCATACGCTATAGTGAGAGTATATTATTAAGTTCAAATAGCAAGACGAATATTCAACACTTATATGTAAAGGAGTATATGGTCGAGACTCATAGATGTTTCCGCTTCACACATCAACTATATGCAAAAGCCCTAACACGAGATCAAGTGGGTTCTAGTGAGTGTTTCTATGGGTTAAAGGCACAGAAGAAGGGTCAAACTAGCACCAGGGTCATACAATTATCCCTGGAAACGCCCATAACTCCTACGAAAGCCTTGTCAAATGTATGTGCCTGAGTCATTCTTCGGCAATTTCCTGAGTTTTGGCTTGATCAGTTTTTCATTACGGGACTCAATTTAGCTTAGTTAGTTGGTTTTGTCGTTCAAGGGTGTGAGAAGGAAAAGGAGAGGAGGAGGAGGAAGAAGAAGAAGAAGAGGAGAAAAAGGAAAGGAGGAGGAGTAAGAGGAGGAGGAGGAGTATAGCAAGGACGAGAAGGAGGACGAGAAGGAGAACGAGGAGAAGGAGAAGGAGAAGGAGGAGGAGGAGGTGTTCAAGGAGAGTATGATAACAAAGACAAGGACGAGGAGGAGGAGGAGGACGAGGAAGATAATGAAGAGAAAGAGGAGGAAGAGAAGAGAGACAAGAAGAGACCAAACTTAACTAAACAAATTCCAAGTACAAAAAAAAAATAATAATAATATAAACAAACACAATAACCTGCCCTTTCAATGTGTGTGTGTGTGTGTGTGTGTGTGTGTGTGTGTGTGTGTGTGTGTGTGTGTGTGTGTGTGTGTGTGTGCCCCCCCCCCCCTCCCTCGCCAGTACAAGGAAAAGCCGCTTCAAGAGGGAATATAAACAGGTTGAAAGAGCAAGGTTATCTGACTAAGCAAACACGTTGTATTGAAGTGCGTCTCTTATGACCACGCGAAGAGGAGGAGGAGGAAGAGGAGGAGGAGGAGGAGGAGGAGGAGCAAGGGGAGAAGAAGAAGAGAAAGAATGGATGGACTGACCTGGAACGAAATGAAGAAGAAGAAGAAGAAGAAGAAGAAGAAGAAGAAGAAGAAGAAGAAGAAAAAGAAGAAGAAGAAGAACGAGAAGAAAAACAAAAAGAAGAAGAAGAAGAGTACCATAACCTGCTTGATCATTCATTTCGACTTTTAATGGTTGTCACACAATCCGAGAGAGAGAGAGAGAGAGAGAGAGAGAGAGAGAGAGAGAGAGAGAGAGAGAGAGAGAGAGAGAGATGGGCGTGAAATAGATTTAGAAACCGTCTCATCCTTGTCCTTCTCCTCAAACCTCCTCCTCCTCCTCCTCCTCCTCCTCCTCCTCCTCACGCTGGAAAAGGGACGAACTATATATGGATTGGATGCAAGTCTTCAAGTGTTATATTCTTAATTATTTCGACGTCCAAGTTCACATATATTTGACAAGACTTTCGTATAGGTGTTTAAGGGCATTTCCAGGGGTAGTTTTATGACCCTGGTGGTGGTAGTGTGACCCTTCTTCTGTACCATGAATCTTTGTAATCTTATTCTTTTCTCTCCTCCTCCTCCTCCTCCTCCTCCTCCTCGTTCACTTGATTTTCCTCTTGGTCCTACTTCTCTTCCTCCTCCTCCTCCTCCTCTTCTTTATTGCCTAACTCCTCCTCCTCCTCCTTGACTCCTCTTCATCCATCTTCATTTTCTTTCTCTCTTAATCATCTTCTTTCGGCCCTTCTCCTTCTCCTTCTCCTCCTCCTCCTCCTCCTCCTCCATATCTCCATTTACTGTCCTCTTCTAATCTTTCCTCCCTATCCACACACTCATTCTCCTCCTCTCCTTCATTGCCTAACTCCTCCTCCTCCTCCTCCTTATCAGTTTAATTAAAAGCATTTGTAAAAGAGCAACAAAGAGAAGGTTAAAAGACGCCGTTTAAGTGCTGACACGCGTCAACACAATGGGCCAGGCCGCTCGCTCCTCGAGGCCACCAAAACCACAACTCATGAAGGACACTGAAATGATACCCCGTGGAGAAGACAGAAACACAAGAGACACTGAAATGACACCCCGATGAAAAGACACAAACACAACACACATGAACCTGATTGAAGAAGTAGAGGCGAAGGATATGTGAATGTGGGAAGTGTTATAGAGGACACTGAAATGATACCCCGTAAAAAAGACAAAGACAACAGAGCAACACAAAGATCTGATTGAAGCCGTGAGGAAGCAGAAACGAAGGATATGTGAATGAGAATAGAGTGTTATGTTTTGATAGAAGAAAGATATAGACATTCAGAAAATAGAATTTAGAGAATTAAGAATAAAAAGGGAAATACCAAACCAGATAGTGTCTCACGAAGGATATATGAATGAGAAGAGAGTGTTATGTTTCGACATAAGAAAGAAATAGACACAGAGAGTAGGACACAGAAAATTAAGGATAAGAGGAAATGAAGCAAAGCAAAATAAGGTCTCACAAACTCGAGAGAGGATAAAGCAACAAGAAATTAGGATGAGAAGATAAAAGAAGACATTGAGTTAGGTTTTAGTTATCATAAGCGAGTTCCATTCTTATTACGCATTCATGACTAACCTGATACTTCTAAAACAACACGAAGGAGAAGAAGGAGAAGGGGAAAGAGAAAGATAAATGCGAGACAGAAAACGAAAAGAAAGGAGAATCAGACGAATGAGAAACAAAACAGGAAGAGGAAGAGGAGAAGGAAAAGGCAGAAGAAGAAAGATAAAGAATAATAAGAAACAGAAACAAAGAGGAAAGGAAAATTATGCGAATGAGAACCAAAACAACAGGAGAAAGAGAAGAATAAAATAATGAAAAGAAAAAAATGACCATAATACAACACGAAATAGGAGAAGAAGGAAGAAAGAATAATGAGCAACAGAAACAAACAGAGATGGAAAATTATGCGAATGAGAACCAAAACAAAAGGAGAATGAAAACGATGATGATAAATAAGAAGAAGGAAAACTTGAGCCTGGCACAACACGACTTATTAATCAGGAGTGACTTTAAAATTAAATCAACTGGGTCTTGTGTTTAACTTGGCTCGTGTTTATGCCTCTGACGCCACGGGACAGATTCATGACTCTCCGCGCGCCCCCAAAACACTGCGAACATAGGAACTGGCGACTGAACACATAACTTATATACTTGAGGTTTATATATGTGTTCTTAGTGATGTGTGATGTTCTTCTTCCTTTTAATACTCCAACTATAATACTCCTCTTTTGATCCTACTCTTTTCTATTCCTCCTTATTCTTCTCCTGGTTCTATTTCTCTGATTCCTCTTCTACTTCCTTCTCCTCCTTCCTCCTCCTCTTCTACATGTTTTAGTGAGTCAATGAAACGGCTCAAACTAATGAAACTATGGTGAGGTTAAATACTACGAGTTTCCAAAGAGAATGAAAGTATAAAAGCGAATATTTACTTTTAGAGGGACAGGTCTTAGCATTCTTTGTTGTTTGTCTGTTTGTTTTTGCCTTTGAGTTCCTTCCTTTACTGTAGAATAAGAAAGATAGACAAGGAAAATGAATGAGGTCAGACAAACTTTAGTGGTGATGACATGTGTTCTCGATATAAATAATGTTTGAGTCACTTCCTCTTAACGTAATAAAAAGAGGAGATAGACAAGGAAAATAGATAAGGTTAGACAAAGAAAGCATCATCCCTCACTACGCGGGTCTCAAACCACTGCAAACTTAAGAACCAGGGACTGAATCTATTACTTATTCACTGGAGGTTAATGTGGTCTTGTGAAGTTCGGCGTGGATATTTTAATGAGTCCTACAACTTTACAAACATGAGGATTGAGGACAACTTTAGTTTTTTGTTTTTTTACGGCAGAGGAGTCAGTTCAAGGGCATAAAAAAGGGTAACAAATGTGAAGAAAAAAAAGCCCGCTACTCACTGCTCCTAAAAAGAGTTAGAGGAGTGGCCGAAAGATAGGTCAATTTCGGGAGGAGAGGTGTTCTAATATTACTGTTAAAATGTTGGTGGCCATGTGGAGCGCTGCTATGGCGGCGGACCGGGGCCTGAAACCTCATCAACGGCAAACGGTAAACGGTTAATGAGACGCCTGAAACTACGCTAACGTTATAGGAGGGGAGAGTCAAGACGCCTCTCCCTTCGAAATTGACCTCTGTTTTGCCCACTCATTCTTACTCTCTTTAAAGGGTCAGTGATTAGCGGGTCATTTTTTTTCAATTTTTTTTTTTTACCCTTGAAATGCCTCCTTTACTGTTAAAAAAAAAAATGCTACGAGTTTACAAAGATGGACTATAGATTTATTTATTTATTTATTTTTTTTTTTTACGTTCAGCCTATAGCTCCGGTAGGCTTCCTTAGTGGGGCCTACTGGTCGGCCCTCTCCCGTTATGGCGCAGGCAAGTGTTTTATAGTGGCGCCGTCTTGCGTTGCGATTTTAAATTATGCTAAATAACCTTTTGTTGACGTTTTGAAGGACATGGTGCACTGTGATACACCTTGTCACACACACACACACACACACACACACACACACACACACACACACACACACACAACTAACCTGACCACCTGTAATCATGACCAAGCAATTATCGCACAGGTAGAAAAACATAAGAGGTCATGAACGAACGAATGAACGAACTAACGCGAGGTCACCTGAAAGCATAACCACGTGACCTGACCTGACCTGACCATCTGGGAGTAGCATGACCAATTATCGTGCGGGTCAGAGGTCACGTGTCTGTCTGGCCTGCAATGACCTAATATGGGTGGAACATGACCAGCCCGCACCAAGGGACCAAAAAAAAAAAAAAGGAAAAAAAAGAAAAAAAAAGATTGTCATGACTTTTTCCTCTCCTCTTTCCTCCTTTCCTTTCCTTTCTTCTCTCTTTCTCCTTGTTCTCTTTCTTACTCTTTATTTTTTTCTCTTTCTTTCTTTTCTTTTCTTTCCTTTTCTCTCTCCTTTCATCGTCTTCCTCCTTGCTCTCTCTCTCTCTCTCTCTCTCTCTCTCTCTCTCTCTCTCTCTCTCTCTCTCTCTCTCTCTCTCTCTCTCTCTCTTTTCTTCAACTCTTCCTCTTCATTTTCGCTCTTTCACTTTCTTCTCCTTTCTGTCCTTGCTCTCTCTTTTTCTGTCTCTTTTATCTTATTTCTTTGCTCTCATTATTCCTTTCCTTTCCTCTATTTTCCTCTTCCTCTCTTATCTACGTCTTTCTTTATCTAATACTTTCAACATATTCCCTTTTCTTAATCTTTCCTCTTCTCTCTTCTTGCTCTCTTTTCCGTGTCTATCTTTCTTTCCTTTTAGTCCACCTCTCTTATCTACGCCTTTCTTTATCTTATACTTTCCTGCTATTCCCCTTTATCTTTCCTCTTCTCTCCTTTGCTTGCTTTTCCATATCTCTTTCCTTTTCTTTTAGTCTACCTCGCAATTCTCTTTTCCAATCTTTCTCTAACTCACTCAAGGATGACCTATGGATAAGGGTGACGTTAAGGGCGACAACACAAGGAACACATCACCGCGGAAAGACTTAACCAACGCGCGCCACTTGAGTCAACCACCACCACCACCACCAGTCACCACCACCACGACCCTCACCACCAACACAACACACGAAGGGAGACGGCGGGCAACTGAGGGAGAGAGAGAGGGAGAGGCTGAGGGAGAGAGAGAGGGTAGAGGGAGGGTGTCTGTCTCTCGCTAGATTCTTCTCCCTCCCTTTTTCTTCTCTCTCTCTCTCTCTCTCTCTCTCTCTCTCTCTCTCTCTCTCTCTCTCATCATATTCTCTCATTTCCTCGTTATTCACTATCGTATCATCATCTCAAAGCCATTTTCTATTAATTAAGTAAAAAGAAACATGAAATAAAGTAGAAGGAAACAGGAAAAGAAGAAATTACATACAAGAATTAGAGAGAGAAAAAAAGTACAGGATGAGAAGGGAGTAAACAGAAAAAGGAAAAAAAAAGATGATATTTAGACATGACAACTACGCTAGATGATTAAATACGGCAAAACATCTTTATATTTCCCATCTGTATCCTTTGTGCTCCTTCGTCCAAGCTAAGTCTCATATCTACAGCATTTCAACCTAATTTAGTCTTCCTATTTTTCCATATCCCATCCCTCTCCTATCAGACATTCTCTTTTTTTTTCTTTTTTTACAGAGGAGACAGTTCAAGGGCGTAAAAAAAGGAAATAATAAACAAAAAAGCCCGCTACTCACTGCTCCTGAATAGAGTACCGAGGAGTGGTCAAAAAGATGAGTCATATACTAGTTAAGTCATATCAACACTTCATGTCAATGGTTTAAGTCATTACTCTCAATAGGAACTCCTTTAAACATGATAATCTAACATGACATGCGTTTTAAAGTGCCCCTAAAACAGCTATATCTCTCTCATGTCTATCTTTCATATCCACGGCATTTCTAGTCATGTCACTAACTCACATCCATATTCTAGTCAGTGATACTAATATAATCTTTTTAAACATGATCTCTTAACATGACAAGTGCTTTAAAATCCCCTAAAACAGCCCTCTATGTCTCTATCTCATGTCTATCTTTCATATGAACGTAATTCCTAGTCATTTCATTAACTCATATTCATATTTTAGTCAGTGATACTAAATATAATCTTTTTTAACATGACAAGTGCTTTAAAGTCCCATAAAACAGCTCTCTACGTCTCTATCTCATGTCTATCTTTCATATCCACGTCATTTCAAGTCATGTCTTCACCTCACATCCATATTCAAGTCAGCGATACTAATGTAGTCTTTTTAAACATGATCTCTTAACATGACAAGTGTTTTAAAGTCATCTAAACAGCTCTCTATGTCTCTATCTCATGGCTGTATTTCATATCGACGTCATTTCTAGTCATGTCATCAACTCACATCCATATTTTAGTCAGTGATGTTAATAAAATCTGTATAAACATGATCTCTTAACCTAACAAGTACTTCAAAGTGCCCCTAAACACCTCTGTCTCAATCACTCTCATGTCTATCTCATATTCACGTCATTTCTAAGTCATGTCTTCACCTCACATCCATATTTTAGTCAGTGATGCTAATACAATCTTCATCTCTTAACCCAACAAATTCTTCAAAGTGCCCCTAAACACCTCTATCTCAATCACTCTCATGTCTATCTCATATTCACGTCATTTCTAAGTCGCGTCTTCACCTCACAGCCATATCTGACTCATTAATACTAATATCAACTTCTTTGACATGAGTTTTAGACATGACAAGTGCTTACAAGTGCCCCAAGAGTTATATAATGTACAATTTTGACGTGTATGTGTGTAGCGGTGTGGGTGGTTGGGAGCATGTTATAGGTACGCGTGGAGGCTATGCTCATCTCCGTAACGTTGGCCCTTTTATGGTAGTATGGTGGTAAAGTGTGGATGGTAGTAAGTGGATGGTAGTAGTGTAGTATATATGTAGTCTCCATCTCATACACAGAATCCTGATACTCTCTCTATCTATCTATCTATCTGTCTATCAATCTATCTGCCCGCACTTCTCACTCTCACTCTCTATCTAGCAATGTGGCTGTCTTCATCCATTTCTCTATCTGTCTCTATCTACTAATCTATCTCCATCTCATACACAGAATCCTGATACTCTCTCTATCTATCTATCTAACTGTCTATCAATCTATCTGTCCCCACTTTTCTCTATCTATCTATATCTAGCAATGTGAGTCTTCATCCATTTCTCTATCTGTCTCTATCTACTAATCTATCTCCATCTCATACACAGAATCCTGATACTCTCTCTATCTATCTATCTAACTGTCTATCAATCTATCGGGCCCCACTTTTCTCTATCTATCTATATCTAGCAATGGCAGTCTTTATCCATCTCTCTATCTATCTCTATCTACTAATCTATCTCCATCTCATACACAGAATCCTGATACTCTCTCTATCTATCTATCTGTCTGTCAATCTATCTGTCCCCATTTCTCACTATCTATCTTTATCTAGCAATGTGAGTCTTCATCCATTTCTCTATCTATCTCTATCTATTAATCTATCTCCATCTCGTACACAGAATCCACTAACACATCTCTCTGTCCTCCCGTGTCCTCCGTGTCCTCTTCACAGGTGTTTCCCCGTAAGCTCTGAGCGTCGCGTTACTCACCGAAATTAATAAGTTCTTTGGCCTCGCCCCAAGAAACGTGCCGCGGGACGAAACGTTTTCCGACCCCTTGGCTGGGCACGACTTGGGCTGTCACAACGGTGCCAGATCATCGTACTCTGCTTCTTATGTTTCCCGATTTCCGACCCAAAACTGCTTTCATCACCCAAATAACTGCCTTCATATAAGGTTATCGTTAAAATGGTTAATTATTGGTGCTTCTTGGCAACAGTTATGGGCCAGAAACCGGTAAATACGTGGCTCTGAGTACGATAATCTGGCAACTGTGCTAGGGCGACGCGACGGTGCCAGACGAAAGACCACCAAATAGATAAAGCGGATAGATAGAAGAGGCAGATCGATAGAGAGAACATAGAGACAGATAGATAAATAGTACATACATAGATAGAACAGACAGTTAGATAGATAGATCGGTTGATAGAGAGAGATAGGCTTCAGGCGGAGACACAAATACAAACTTATAGAAGAAAAAAAACAAAGAAAACTGCAATAGAAAGGAGTAACTGAGGTCTTTTAAGGGGAGACTGCGAAAGAAAGGCACCATACATTGAACACCATACATTTGACACCATACCTTGTTCTTCTTGTTGTTGTTTTTCTTTTTCCTTGTTAATGCTCTATTCGTCTCCTCTTCTGGTACTTTTCAGGTCTCTCACTTTTCTTCTTCTTCCTCGTCTCTTTTCTATTCGTCCCTCATTGTCACACTTTAAGTCTTAGCTCATCTGAACGCTATATAGGAGCAGTGAGTAGCGGGCTTTCTTTCATTATAGTTTCCTTTTCTGCCCTTGAGCTGTTTCCTTTGCGGTAGAAAGAGAAATAGACAGATGGAAAGAGATATAGATAAAAAAAAAAAATAGAGATGGAAGTCATGTGATGCAGAGAAAAAGACCAACTAACAAAGAATAAGGCAATGAAAAGGAATAATTGGAGACTCGATAAATGAGGGTTAAGCTGAGGGCAGTGATCTCGGTCCATATATCCGTCGCACTGGCCCTGTCGTGGTTTAGAACGTAAGAACACACCACCCGGGGACACAGGGAAAGTATCATATCCGGGTTGCCACAGTTTACCTTCCCCAGGTTTCCCCAGGTGCCCATTTATCGACCAGCCCGAGAGGGAGGATGAACAGCTGGGTGGGACATACTCCGAACTGTCTGGATTCGTGGCTATAGGCTACACGCTAACCACTACACCACGGATGCCCAGAAAGGATAACGTAAGAAATTATACACAAAGAAAGAAATTACATACAAAGACACCATACTTTGAACACCATACCTCAAGAGCACACACACAGCATCATCACCGCTATCATAAGTAAACCACATTCACTATACAACCAAAATTTTAATCTTGACCCCCACTATAACTTAGCTTTGTCTCCCCTTTTTCCATGCGTTCTTTGTGTCAACGGAGCAATGAAGAAAACGAGCTAAGAGTAGTAGACTATGATATTATTAACTCTGGGGTCTCGGGGATGTAGAGAGTCGGGGACGAGGAGGCGGAGGGAAGGAGGGGAAAATGAAGATTGTAGTATGTATGTCTATAAGGAAAGGAAGAGTAGGAAAGTATATGAAAGGTAAGGAAGAGAGGAAAGTAGAAGAGTGTAAGGAGGAGTGTAAGGAGATGGATAGGAAGGAGGACAAATGAACGAGGAATGACGATCGTGAAGTGTGCATGGAGGTGGATAGAGAAGAAAAAGAAGTGTAACAGGAGTAATAAGTGTGTAAAGAGGAAGTGGATGAATAAGAGAAGGAGAAAGAGGTATGAAGTGTACAGAATGAGATATAAAGGAGGAGAAAGAAATATGAGTGACCTAAAAATAGCACAAGAAAGTGAATAGTATAGAGAATGAACGAAGAAGAAGGAAAACAAGTCTGAAGAGTGAGAGAAAGAAACTAACATAGAGGATTAAAAGGAACAAGAGTAAGAGGATTGAAGACTGCAAGAGGAGGCGTATAAAGATGAAAAAGAAGAGGAGTAAAATGCCTGAGGGGAAAGAAGAGGCGAATTGAGAAGAAACGAAGAAGCCTCCCCCTCGAAGCCCCCCTCTCTCTCTCTTAGCACAAGCCCACTAAGGTATCCCCTGCCACACTCTCCCTCCATCTCCTCCCCCCTCCTCCTCCTCCTAGCAGTGCCACACGTCCCTGAGTGCCACAAGAGGGCGCCACTTCACCTCCCGCCCACAACACGCTAACAATGGGCCGCCAGGCACTTCCCTTGGCGCCCCCTGTCACGTGAGGGCGCCTTGTGGTTGCCCGCGGGAAGGGAGGCACTCACACGCCCCTCCTCCTTCTCCTTCTTCTTCTTCTTCTTCTTCGTCTTCTTGTTCGTCCTCTGCTTTCTTCTTTATCTTGTTGTTATTGTTCTTTTTGTTCTTCTCCTCCTTCTTGTTCTTCTTCTCCTCTTTCCTTCTCCTTCTTCTTCTTCTTTTACTTTTTCTTCCTGTTTTTTTCTTGTTTTTCTTCTTCTTCTTCTTCTTCTTCTTCTTCTTCTTCTTCTTCTTCTTCTCTCTCCTCCTTAGTCCTGCCACCTGCTTCTTCTCCTCCTCCTCTTCTTCCTCCTCCTCCTCCTCCTCCTCCTCTTCCTCCTCCTCTTCCTCTTCTTCTCAGTCTTCGTCCCACCACAACAGTTTGGAGGATGCACCACCACCTGTTCTTCCTCCTCCTCCTCCTCCTCCTCCTCCTCCTCGTCTTCCTTCTGTACGTCACTTCCGGTGGTGCCAGGTGGCTCCATTTGGCACTTAAGGTCTGGCACCCATCACACACGCACACACGAACACACACACACACACACACACACACACACACACACACACACACTGATGTTCTTATAGTGAAAATATTATTGTAAATGCTATTGTGTTATCTTTGAGAGAGAGAGAGAGAGAGAGAGAGAGAGAGAGAGAGAGAGAGAGAGAGAGAGAGAGTAAATGCTATTGTGTTATCTTTGAGAGAGAGAGAGAGAGAGAGAGAGAGAGTAATGAATCATAAAAGACAAACAGTTAGGGAAGGTTGACCGGGAGATTGTTTTGAAAAGTGAAGAGAGGAGGAGGAGGAGGAGGAGGAGGAGGAGGAAGGGGAAGAAAAATGGGGAAAAGACGAGAGAAAGGAAGAAGAGGAGGGGAGAGAAAACTTAATACTGGAGAAGGAAAGGAGAAGGAGGGAATGAGGAGGAGGAGGAGGAAGATAAAAATAAATGAGGAAAAGATGAGAGAAGAGGATGGGAGAGAAAACTTAATACTGGAGAAGGAAAGGAGAAGGAAGGAATAAGGAGGAGAAGGAGGAAGAGAAGGAAACCAGGGAATAACCATAAGGACGAAAGAAAGGAGGAAGGAGAGAAGAAACTGATGATAGAAGGGAAGTAGAGACGAAGAGAAGGAAAACGAACATACCGAAAGACGAGAGGAAGGAGAATAAACGGGGAGAGAGGAAAGAGAAAAGAAGGGGAGGGGGAAAGAAAGGAAGGGAAGGGAAAAGAAGAAAAGCAGGGAAGTTAAAGGGAAAAGAAAAAGATTAGGGACAGGGAGATTGAAAGTAGGAAAAGTAAGCAAGGGAAGGGGAAGAAGGGAAGGGGTAGAAGGGAAGGGAAAGGGAAGAAGGGAAGGGAAGGGAAGGGAAATGAAAGGGAAGGGGTAGAAGTGAAGGGAAGGGAAGGGAAAGGAAGGGAAAGGGAAGGGGAAGAAGGGAAGGGAAGGGAAGGAAAAGCTGTGCCCCCTAGCGTCTTAATAGCCTGGGAGCCGCACTTGCAAGGAAGAGGAAGGGAAGGGGAGGGGAGGGGAGGGGAGGAGAGGGGAGGGAAGGGGAGGAAGGGGAGGAAGGTGGTGACGGAAGCATAAATTGTTTACCTCAGACGCTGAAGCCCGTAACACAATACTTCTCTCTCTCTCTCTCTCTCTCTCTCTCTCTCTCTCTCTCTCTCTCTCTCTCTCTCTACCACGATACAAACAACTTTTTTTTACATCTCGCTGTTTTTTTCTCCTTTTCTTTCTTTTCTTCACACATAAACAAACACGTACTGGTCTAGTTTCGCATGTTCTTCCCTAATTGGTCAGCCGAAGGTCAGGTCAGGTCAGGTTAGGTCACGCGTTGAAGGGAGTGACTAACTGATATTTCCTCTTGTTTCTCTCTTTTCCTTTCTTTCTATTTCCTTTCTCTTTTCCTTCATTTCTTTCCCTCTAATATGAACTGAATTTTCGCTCGCTTTCGACTCTAACAAGAACTATTTATTAAGATCACAAGGGAGGTTAGCACTCTTCTTTTTCATCATCATCATCATCATCATCTTCTTCTTCTTCTTCTTCTTCTTCTTCTTTTTGAATTATCGCTCGCTTTCGATTTTAACAAGAACTATTTATTAAGATCACAAGGGAGGTTAGCACTCTTCTACTTCATCATCATCATCTTCTTCTTCTTCTTCTTCTTCTTCTTCTTCTTCTCCTCTCTCATCACAGTCATCTCTCCTTCTCTTAGTTTTGTCTTTTCCACTTTCTCCCTCCTTCATTCCTTCTCCTCCTCCCTCTTCCCTCCTTCCTCTCCACATACCTCCTTTCTCTTCTCCCTTTTCTTCCTTCTTTCTTTCTTCCTTCCTTCGCTTCTGCTGTACCTACTCCCTCCTCCTCCTTCTCTTCCTTATTCCTCCAACCTCCTTCCTTTCTTCAATGCTCCTCCTCCTCCTCCTCCTCCTTCTTCTTTTCTTCCTCCTCCTCCCCTCTCCCTTATCTCACGTACACAGTTAAATTTGTTCCCCTCATTAACACACACACACACACACACACACACACACACACACACACACACATGCATGCACGAACACAGAGACGCGTGTTAGACCTGATATGGAGAGAGAGAGAGAGAGAGAGAGAATTAAGTACTAATTAATGATTTGTCGTTACTCACTACAGGATAATGAGGTGGAGGAGGAGGGGAGGAGGAGGAGGAGGAAAGGAGGTGAAGAAGGGCAAGGTGGTTTGGTGGATGTGGTGGTGGTGGTGGTGGTGGAGGAGGAGAAGGAAAAGGAGGAGGAGGAGGAGGAGGAGGAGGAGGAGGAGGAGGAGGAGGAGGAGGAGGAGGAGGAGGAGGAGAACAGAGAGCTATTTATTTCATCCCCAGTCTCTCCTCCTCCTCCTCCTCCTCCTCCTCCTATCTATTCACTATCCTCCTCCTCTTTTACCCTTCTCTTTTCTTCCCCTCTTTATCTTGTCCACCCTCATTCCCATCCTTCCCTTCCCTTCCTTTCCCTTCCCTTCATTTTCCTCTCCTCTCGTCCGTCACCCCCTCTCCCTTCCCTTCCACCTCCCTTCCTTTCCCTTCCTGCCCTTCTCATGCATTTCCTCTCCCCTTCCTTTCCTCCTTCTCTTCTTCATTCTCTCTTCTCTCTTATTTCTCTTCCTCATTTTCTCTCTCATTCAGTCTCACATTCTTCTCCCTTTCTCTATTCCTTTCTTCCTCTCATTCCATCTCTCTCACTCCTTCTCCCTTTTCCAATTTCTCTCTCTCTCTCCGTTTCCTTCTTTATCCTCGTATTCCTTCTCTCTCTCTCTCTCTCTCTCTCTCTCTCTCTCTCTCTCTCTCTCTCTCTCTCTCTCTCTCTCTCTCTCTCTCTCTCTCTCTCTCTCTCTTCTAGCATAGCGCCACCACATCGTGAGGTCTACATTAAGAGCCGCCGACGAGTGATTCTTCAAGTGACCTGTTGAAGCCGCGTACGCCACCTGTGCCTGTCTGTCTGTCTGTCTGTATGTGTGGACCAGTACCCTGTCTATGCCCTGTCCTATACCCGTCTCTGCCCTGTCTATAGTTCCATGCCTAACACTGTCACTCTCCTTGCAACGAAGAAGAGAAAGAGGAAGAATGAATGAAAGGGGGACTGAGGAGGAGGAAGAAGAAGAGGAGGAGGGGGAGGAAGAGGAGGAGGAGGAAGAGGAGGAGGAGTGGGAAAGGGTCTAACTATCTTTATCATCTTCTTCCTTTCCCTTCTTCATCACCTTCATCTTTTCCTTCTTCATCTTTTTTTTCTTTTTCTCTCTCCTTCTCTTCCTTCCTCCCTTTCTTAATTCCTACTTCCCTCTCTCATTCTCTCCTTCCTCCCTATTCACCTTCTGCCTCCTCCTCCTCTTCTTCCTCCTCCTC
>NC_066525.1:3443672-3446172 GCF_024679095.1 Eriocheir sinensis
GTGTTATGAATCATCTGTTGTATTTTAGGTTGTGTATATTGAAGCATTGGAAGGATAATAGTTTAGAATAGTATGCCCTTAATTCTCTCTCTCTCTCTCTCTCTCTCTCTCTCTCTCCTGGGGTATAAATATTAATGGCCAAAACACGTATATGGTAAGAGAGAGAGAGAGAGAGAGAGAGAGAGAGAGAGAGAGAGAGAGAGAGAGGAAAAATGCAAAGAGAAAAATAAGAGGAGGATGAGGATGAGGAGGAGGAGGAGGAGGAAGAAGAAGACGCCAAAAATGGATTACAAAACACATGAGTAATTATACCAATTCATCAGACTACCTTGAGAAGACCCTGTACTCTCTCTCTCTCTCTCTCTCTCTCTCTCTCTCTCTCTCTCTCTCTCTCTCTCTCTCTCTCTCTCTCTCTCTCTCTCTTCTTCCTTCCTATCTACGTATCTTCCTTCTATTTGTTTCACTTTCCTCCATTTCTTCCTTCATTCTGCACACACACACACACACACACACACACACACACACACACACACACACACACACACACACACACACACACACGCACACTAACACAGGGTGAGGAAAAAGGAGGGACAGGTGGTGGTGGTGGTGGTGGTGATGGTGGTGGTGGTGGTGGTGGTGGTGGTGATGGTGGTGGTGGTGATGGTGGTGGTGATGGTGGTAGTGGTGGTGGTGATGGTGGTGCCAAGTAGGGCAAGCACAAGGTAACTCTTATTAATGTCATCACCACCACCATCACCACCATCACCACCCACAACACCATCTTCAACACCACTGACACCACCACTAACTTCACCACCACCAGAACCATCACACACCACCTAACCTTACCTGATCTCTCTCTCTCTCTCTCTCTCTCTCTCTCACACACACATTTAAAAGTACAGAAGAACGCGTGGGGACTTTTAAAAATGGCGGCAAGGTGATTGGTGGCATTTAAATCAACTTTTATTATTATTATTATTATTATTATGATTATTATTATTATTATTATTATTATTATTATTATTATTACTGTTATTCTCTCTTTCACTGGACGGCTTAATAGAGAGCTACGACAGATAGATAGATAGATAGATAGATAGATAGAAAGGGAAGAGAAAATTGAATAAGATGAGTTGGACGAAAAGTAGGATGAAGATGAGGAGGAGGAGAAGGTGGAGGAGGAGGAGGAGGAGGAGGAGGAGGAGGAGAGATAAATGAGACACAGAAGAGCATGTAAGAAGGAAAAATACAGGAAGTTGAGGTCGACTGTCTCAGAAGGAGGAGGAGGAGGAGGAGGAGGAAGAGGAGGAGGAGGAGGAGGAGGGATGAAGGATTATGGAGGATGAGAAGGCTGAAGACAGGAAGGAAGAAAAGAAGGATAATGAGGAGGAGGTGAAAATGAAGAATGAAAAGAGTGAAGGAGGAGGAGAAGAAGGAGGAGGAGGAGGAGGAAGAAGAGAAGGAGGAAGAAACATTAGACCTGAAAGAGAAAAAGAAAAAGAAAAAGAAGAAAATAAAGGAAAAAGAAGAAAGGGAAAGGAAAAGAGAAATAAGAGGAAGAAGAGGAAGAGAAAGAAAGAGGAAAAGGGGAAAAAAGAGAAGTAAAGAAAATGTAATGAATATGGAAATGAAGAGACGGATAAACAAAGAGGAGGAAAGAGGAGGAATAAAGAGGAAAAGAGAAACAAGAACAAGAAGAGGAGGAGAAAATGAAGGAGGAGGAAGGAAAGAAGAGAAGGAATATTGTAACCTGATAACGAGAGAGAGAGAGAGAGAGAGAGAGAGAGAGAGAGAGAATACGGTAGGCAATTCAGGAGAGAGGAAGGGAGAGAGAGGGAAGGAAAGCATATGAGATGAGAGGAGAAAGGAAGGAGGAGAAGAGAGGAAAGAAGGAGAGGAGAGGAAGAAAGGGAGGAGGAAAGGAGAGGAAGAGAGAAAGAGGGAAGGAGTGAAAGAAAGAGAGAGAAGGTGGGAAGAGGAGAGATGGAGGTAATAATAATAATAATAATAATAATAATAATAATAATAATAATAATAATAATAATAATAATAATAATAATAATAATAATAATAATAATTGGAAAACGATATTATGCATTCCTCCTCCTCCTCCTCCTCCTCCTCCTCCTCCTCCTTCTCCTCCTCCTCTTCCTCCTCTACCATAACGTCTTACTCTGGTTATCTAAATATATTTGCATGTTCTCTCTCTCTCTCTCTCTCTCTCTTATAAGGATTGTCGTGACCTGGTCCTTAACTAACCTTACCTCTCTCTCTCTCTCTCTCTCTCTCTCTCTCTCTCTCTCTCTCTCTCTCTCTCTCTCTCTCTTCCTTTCTTTTTATCCTTTCTCTTCCCTTTTTCGTTGATATCTCATCATCTCCCTCTTCCTCCTTTTCCTTACTTTCTTCTTTTTTGTCTTTGTTCCATCTTACTTCTTTTCTTATATCCTTCCTTCAAGTATTTTTTTCTTCTTTTCTTTCTTTCTTTTTCTTTCTT
>NC_066525.1:3451172-3606172 GCF_024679095.1 Eriocheir sinensis
GAAAAGAGTGATCGGAAGGCAAAGAGACAGGCATAGAAATAGGGATTATGGGAAAGGAAGGGAAGAAGGATAAGGAAAAATTGGCAAGGGATAGGAATAAGGAGATATGGAAGGAGAATATGAAGGAATAGAGAAGAGATAGGAATAGGGAAGCTGTGCAAAGGAGTGATATAGGGAGGCAAGGAAATATATGAGACGGACACAGACAAACAGACAGACAGACAGATACCCTTCCTTACCTTCTGGAGGAGGCTGGAGACAGGCGCATTTCCGGGGGCGGCGGCGGCGAGGAAGCAGGCGTGGGCGTCAGACTATCTTCGCGGAGAGTGTCGCGGGAGGGGGCGCGGCGGGAGAGCAAGGGAGAAGCGCCCCACGCCCCCTTGAGACGCCGCAGGGAGCTGGGCGTGGGCGGCGCGTGGGCCCGCCTCTCCAGCACAGGGGTCTGGATACCCACCGAGCGAGTCCTGACGGGTGACTTACGGCGCGGCGTGGGCGTGGACGAGGGGGTGGGTGTGCTGGGGGCCGTGTCCTGCGACGAGGCGGAGGACCGATCACCGCGGCGGGAACGGCGGCGCGGGAACGGCGACAAGGCGAACTGGAGGAACGACGCCATCACAACAAGAGGGTATCAGGACAACTCTCCTCCCGAAATTGACCTCTCTTTCGGCCACCTCTTTTGATTCTTTTTTTTAGGAGCAGCGAGTAGCGGGCTTTTTTTTATTATTGTTTCCTTTTTGTGTGCCCTTGAGCTGTCTCCTTTGTTGTAAAAAAAAAAGACGTTTCACACACGACACGCCTTCACATTACCTCACACCACACACCACCACACGCCTCCACACGCCTCCACAGCACCACACACCTCGCTGACAGCACCCAGCGGACACCTGAAAAGAGAACAGAGGAGCATTAGAACCTAAGAACACGGGGAGCATATCTTTTGGTCTGCACGTGAGGCGAGTATCAAGACACCTCCTCGCCCGAAATTGACCTCTCCTTTGGCGCACTCTTCTATGCTCGCTTTTATAGGGTCAGTGATTATCGGGCTCTTCTATCTTCCTTTTTTTACCCTGAGCTGCTTCCTTCACTGTAAAACAAAAGACAGTCGAGGTATTGAAAGGGAACCATCTCCATACGTGACCCAACTTGACCTCTCTATATCCAAAGCCGTATTTAAACTGTTATTGAAGGTGTCTATCGTATTGGCGCTGGCTTGTGTGTTAGAGAGCAGAGATGGAGAGAGAGAGAGAGAGAGAGAGAGAGAGAGAGAGAGAGGACTGAATATTTGTGGTCTAGCAATAAAAAGAAAAATAATGAGAATGACATCACAAACACTGCAATGACCCCTCTCTCTCTCTCTCTCTCTCTCTCTCTCTCTCTCTCTCTCAACAATAACAACAGCAAAAACATTATTAGCTTCCTCTCTCTCTCTCTCTCTCTCTCTCTCTCTCTCTCTCTCTCTCTCTCTCTCTCTCTCTCTCTCTCCTTGTCTCTTTCTCTACCTCCTACTCGTTCAATCAATCTACCTCCACATATCTACCTCCACCTACCTATCTACCTCCCTAACCTCCTCTCTCATTCTCTTTATCTCCTTTTTTTATCTACCTTTCTACCTACCATTCCTCCCTCCATTCGTCTGTATTTCCCTCCACAATCTTCTCTCCTCTCTCAACCTCTTTATCTCTCCCTCCTCTTCTCCATTTCGCTTTCTCTCCATCTTCATCCATCTATCTCTCCACCTTTCCTCCACTTCTCTCTCTCCTTCCCTCCACTCCTATCCACATACCTGCTTTCTCACCTATCACCCACCTGTCTTTCCACCCTCCCTCCCTCCTTCCCTCTCCCACCCTCTCTCTCTCTCTCTCCCTCCCTGTGTTTGCTCAAGGAATGGTCAGCTGAAAATCAAATATGCTCTCAGGTCAAGGGGCACAAGCAGTATATGACCCACCCACCACCACCACCACCACCGTGAGATAACCTTTTTCCTTTTTTTCTTTTTCTTTAAGCACAGATATTGGTGATGATGGTGGCGATGGTGGTAGTGGTGGTGGTGATGGTGGTACTATTAATAAAAGCAATAGAGAGAGAGAGAGAGAGAGAGAGAGAGAGAGAGAGAGAGAGAGAGAGAGAGAGAGAGAGAGAGAGAGAGAGAGAGAGAGAGAGAGAGAGAGAGAGAGAGAGAGAGAGAGAGAGAGAGAGAGAATAATGCATAAGTGAAAGTTGGGGGAAGAGAAAGAAAGAAAAGAAAAAGAAGAAAAGAAAAAAAGATTCGAAGAGAAACTTTTCCTCGTGTGTACAAAGATTGAGAGAGAGAGAGAGAATTATGCATGTGTGTGTGTGTGTGTGTGTGTGTGTGTGTGTGTGTGTGTGTGTGTGTGTGTTGGTATAATCATTTGTTATCGCATAATTTTGCTGTCAACACCTCCACCACCACCACTTTCACCACCACCACCACCACCACCACCACCATCACCACCACCACCACCAGTAGCAGCAACAAGTGGTGATGACAGAGTGGTGGTGGTGAGGAAGAAACACCTCCACCCTTCCCCCGAGCACCACCATCAACACCACCACCACCACCATCAACACCACCACCACCACCACCACCATCACCAATGCATATGCTGATGTTAGTAATGGTAATGAGACAGAGAGAGAGAGAGAGAGAGAGAGAGAGAGAGAGAGAGAGAGAGAGAGAGAGAGAGAGAGAGAGAGAGCATTCGTCCTGCATCACAAAACAATGTGTACACCTTAGCTTCCATGTGTGTGTGTGTGTGTGTGTGTGTGTGTACCCGGAATCACCAAGGACATGAACGTAAGTGAACGAATATGTGAGTAAATGAGTAAAAGACGAAGGACAAATATCTCTTCTTCCTCCTCCTCCTCCTCCTCCTCCTCCTCCTCCTCATTATCATCATCATCATCATTTTCCTCCTCCTTCCCCTCGTCTTCTTCCTCCTCCTGTCACTAATATCCATATCTCCATGTATAGCACTGAGCACTTATTCCTCCTCCTCCTCCTCCTCCTCCTCTTCCTCCTCTTCCTCCTCCTCCTGTCCTTCGTCTTTCCTCTTCTTCTTCCTCCTCCTCCTGTCACACTTATGTCAATGATTCCAAATACAGCAAAAGGCATTCCTCCTCCTCTTCCTCCTCCTCTTATTGACGTGTACCTCATTTATCATTTCTTGGTACGGCAGGTGATGATGGTGATAATAATAACAATAATAATAATAATGATGTAAGCCTATGACCTTTCAATGCGTGTAGGCCTAAGAAAACAATGGAGTAGAAATTTTAAGGATACCACCAAATCACTAATGTTGCCCTCTTATCAAATTCCGTCCTTCAGTGTGTCCATAAATCGTTGAATTATAGCATCCAGTGACCTTCTGTTGACCTCACACATATATAAAGTGACCTCGCAGCCTTATATCGCCTCAGGGTAAGTTTGGTGACGTGGACGAAAGGAAGAAGAGGAGAGAAAGGCAGAAAACAAGGAGGGATGATAAAGTTTGGTGATAGAGAAGAGAAGGAGGAGGAGAGAAGCAGAAAACAAGGGTAGCTGATAAAGTTTGGTGAGGTATAATAAGCAAGAAACGGAGAGAAAGGCAGAAAACAAAGAGGGATGATGAGGTTTGATGAGAAAGAAGAGAAAGAAAAGAAAGAAGAGAGAGGTAGAAAACGAGATGGGATTATAAGGTGTAGGGAGAAACACAAGAAAAGAAGAGAAAGAAGAGAGAGAAGAAGAGAGAAAGGCAGGAAACAAGAAGGGATGGAATGGCTTGGTGAGAAAGAAGAGAAAGAAGAGAAAGAAGAGAAACGTAGGAAACAGGATGAAATGATAAGGTGTAAGGAGAAAGAAAAGAAAAGAAGAGAAAGAAGAGAAGGAAGAAGAGAGGAAAATAGGAAACAAAGAGGAATTATAAGGTATCGTGCTAAAGAAAAAAAAAAGAGGAAAAAGAAGAGAAAGAAGAAGAGAGACGCAGGAAGCAAGGAGACATGATAAGCGTTGATGCAGTTGTGATGTTCCTGCTGATAATTTTGAGTGAGAACGTGTTACTTTTTTTTATTCCTTGGTCAATTATAATGTTTTGATCGTCGATGTTTGGCCAGATAAGATGATAATGATGATTGTGATTTCTTCTGTTCTTTTTTTGTTGGTGAATTGGAAACTACATCGGTTTTGATCAACTAATTATAGGATTGTTGACAGATTATCATTTTTATCATTATTTTTGAAGTGTGTGTGTAGCTTGATATGGAGAACTCGTGTCTTTTTTTTCTCCTCTCTTCCTCTTCTTCTTCCTTCTCCTCCTCCTCCTCCTCTATCTTCGATCACTCTTGTGGTAAGTATTTTCTCTCCTCATTCAATAATTGTAATGCATTAACATATATTTCTTACCTCACTATAATACCTAATATTTATCTTCCATATTCTTTCCATGATAATACAAACAGTTTATATTTGCTTACTAGGAGAGAGAGAGAGAGAGAGAGAGAAACGGGGAGGGTGAGAAACAGACAGACAGACAGACACAGACAAACAGACACGCGTAGGTTATATATCACAAGCTGTCCATCCAACAATCTTTCTATCAATTATCACGTGTCAAGAGAGAGAGAGAGAGAGAGAGAGAGAGAGAGAGAGAGAGAGACGGGTAGTGTAAGAGACAAAAGACAGACGTCGCTCACACCTCTATTTTTTTTTATATGGCGAAGAAGCGTCTTGGCAGGAGGTTTGGATTCCTTATAGGCAGACCAGACACTTTTTTTTATTCCATCTGAAGCTCCTACGTTTATTTTTAGTTTATTAGTATTACCATTAGTAGTAGTAGTAGTAGTAGTAGTAGTAGTAGTAGTAGTAGTAGTAGTAGTAGTAGTGAAGTATGTAACATTTCTAACTTCTCTCTATATAAACAAAACAAGAAAAGTAAATAAACAAAAAGAATGACAGAAGAAACAGAGACGTAGGATGTAAATAAAGAGATAAATAAAAGACAGTATGTGATAATTAGGAAGAGGAGAAAGATAATGATGATAACAGAGACGAGAACATAAAAAATAAAAGATAAACGTATGTGTGTGTGTGTGTGTGTGTGTGTGAGAGAACCGGTTACTGGCTACGTTACCTCGAGTATTGCAGCTCCTCCTCTTCCTCTTCCTCCTCCTCCTCCTCCTCCTCCTCTTGTCTTCTGCAGCTTTCTTTCTTTCTCTCTTTTTTCCTTTGCCACTTTCTCTCTCTATCCACTTTCTTTTTTCAGTGTTTCTATCCCTTTCCTTTTTTTTCTTTCTTTCGTTTTTTTTTCTGTAACACTTTTTTTGGTCCACTTTCTTTCTCTTTAGTCACTTTCTCTCTCTATCCACTTTCTTTTTTCAGTATTTTTATCCCTTTCCTTTTTTTTCTCTCTTTCGTCTTTTTTCTGTAACACTTTTTTTGGTCCACTTTCTTTCTCTGTATTTTTCTCTCACTTTCACTATTTTTAATTTATCACACTTCACTCTCTCACACTTTATTTTATCGCATTGTATCTCTTTGTTCACTTTCTCTTTCACTTTCTCTCTCCTTCTTCTCTTTTAATAGGTTTTCTGTTCTTATCTTACACTTTTTCATTCACTTTTCAATCACTGTTTTGGTCTTCGTGTATATATTTGAATTTATGTATTATTTATTTCACTTGTTTTTTATTGCTTTCTTTTCAAATCCATGTTATTTTTCTTTACTTTCATGTGGTTACCTTTCCATCGTCCACTATTTTATATTTTATTTTCATTCTTTCTTTCACTCTGTTTCATTTTCCGTCTCTCATTATTTCTACATTTGAACACTTATACTTTTAAACTTCTCGTATTTTCTTTCTCAAATCAATTCACTTCATCTTTTCTTTTTTCTTCCTTCTTTCTTGCAGTCTGTTTCATATCCCGTCTCTCATTATTTCTACATTTAAACACTTATACTTTTAAACTTATCTTCTCATATTTTCTATCTTTCTCAAATCAATTCACTTTATTTTCTTTATTTTCTTTTCCTTCTTTCTTGCAGTCTGTTTCATATCCCGTCTCTCATTATTTCTACATTTAAACACTTATACTTTTAAACTTATCTTCTCATATTTTCTATCTTTCTCAAATCAATTCACTTTATTTTCTTTTCCTTCTTTCTTGCAGTCTGTTTCATCTTCCGTCTCTCATTATTTCTACATTCGAACACTTATACTTTTAAACTTATCTTCTCATATTTTCTCTCTTAAATCACTTCACTCTCTGCTAAACTAATCTTCTCATATTTTCTTTTTTCAAATCAATTCACATCATCTTCCTTCTTTCCTTCTTTCCTACTTTCCTTTCCCTTCACGTATTCACCCCTGTAATTTCTCCCTCTGTGTTCTGCATCCCCACACACTCACACACACGTTCCCACCGTCCTTGAATCTGCCTTTTCATTATGGACTTGCCTCTGTAATTATAAAGGGGAAGGAGCACGAGGTAGTCATCACACACACACACACACAGTCAGCCAGCCACCCATATATAGTCTAATAATATGGGAGACCAGTTTATCGTCAGTGTTACCAGTTATAATTATGTAGTAACTGTAGGCTATATTATCGCTGCATATATGAAAGGTCTTATCATACTCTTTCCTTCTCTTTTCTTTCACTCTTTTAGCTTTGTTTTATTCCTTCTTTCTTTGTGATTTTGTTTTAAGACACTCGTTGGGATTATCTTTAATTCTTTTTCCTTCTCGTTTTAACTTCAATATCTTCGTTCTTTCTAATTTTCTTTTTAGTTCCGCAGTTATCTTTTCTTCTTTCTCTTTCTTTCTGTCTCTTTTACCTTCTTTATCTCATTTTTTCTTTGGTTTCTCTTTCATTTAGTTCCCTTTCGACATCTTTCTTTTTCATTCTTTTCTCTTTTTACCTTTCTTTCTGATTTTCCCTTTCGTCTGCATCTTCTTATCTTTCTTTATCTCTTTTATCTTACTTCACTGCCTTCAATCTTTCCATTTTTCATTGTCTTTATTTCTACACTTCCTTCATCACAGTCCAAAGGCGCATCACAGGGCACCACAAGTTCACAACATCACACAAAAACACATCACACAACACACCTCGTCTCGTCTCTCCAGGTAACAAGAACTGGACAGCATAATGACAACAGTGGGCTACCCTAACACACCTACCTACCAAACTACCAACCACTACACAAATCACGCATCTCAACACCACCACCACCACCACCACCACCACCTCAACACCTGCACTCCACACGTCTCACACCTTATCTCCAGGTAGTTAATTAGGCAAGAGTGACTCCACCCAAGCTCTCTCACACCTGTCCATTACAATCACCTGCCTTCGCCACCTGCTCAACCTTGCTAGTCCACGCGTGATTGTGTTATCTGGCTTTGGAAGGGTGGTAGTGGTGGTGGTGGTAGTTATGGTTGCAGTAGTGGTTGTGACGGTGGTTGAAATCGCAATGGTAGTAGGAAAGATATGGTAAACATGACAAGAATAGTAGAGGTAGTAGTAGTAGTAGTAGCAGTAGTAGTAGTAGTAGTAGTAGCAGTAGTAGTAGTAGAAGTAGTATTAGTAGTTAGGAATGTATGATGAATATGAAAACGTAAGTAGTAGTAGTAGTAGTAGTAGTAGTAGTAGTAGTAGTAGTAGCAGTAGTAGTAGTAGTAGTAACAAAACAGCCATACTACAACGTTTTCCTCCATCCCTCCTCCTCCTCCTCTTCCTCCTAAACGTGCGAATCACATGGTCTTCTCCTCCTTTTCTCTTCTCTTCCTCCTCCTCCTCCTCCTCGCCACGCCGTCACTTTCCTCACCTGACTCCCTTCTCCTCCTCCTCTTCCTTGGTCACTCTCACTCGGTCACTTTCTATCCCGCGCCTCCACACGCCTCCTCCACGCCGCCTCCACACGCACGCAACCAAAGACAGGCCGCGGCGACACACACACACACACACACACAGACGTACGCACATACACACCTTCCGTCCCTGCCAAGCGATCGTAACCAACTGAGCTGCTCCTTCCTCCTCCTCCTCCTCTACCTCTTCTTCCTCATCCTCCTCCTCCTCTTCCTCCCTCTCTTCCTCCTTCCTGTCTCAGCTGGCCGTCTGCCTCCTCCTGTTCTCTGCTCACACACACACACACACACACACACACACACAAACACACACACACTCTGGCGCGCGTTTTGACCTGGTTTTGTGGTTATTATTATTATTATTATTATTATTATTATTATTATTATTATTATTATTATTGTTGTTGTTCTTGTTATCACTAATGAACAAACAGGCAAGTGGAACAGTGGATGTGTGTGTGTTTGTGTGTGTGTGTGTGTGTGTGTGTGTGTGTGTGTGTGTGTGTGAATATGTCTTGTAGGAACATCTAATACTGGCAAGGAAAAGATAAATGAATAAGCTTTGGTCATGAAAACACAAACACAATATTCCCTACAAATGACAGAACTGAATGATTATACACACACACACACGCACACACACATACATACGGTGGCCGAGCGGTCAGCGTGCGGGCGTGGTGCCACAGTGGACCAAGGTTCAAGTCCACCGAAACAATGATTTTCCAACCATCGCCAAGTGGGGGAAGGTTACCCACATGCCCAGATCGAAGAGACCCCTGGAAAAAGCCTACCAGCGCACACACACACACACACACAGCAATCCATCCTGCCACATATTTCAACAGGCACATGACCCCCAAACACACGCCATCACTCTCCCTTTTTTTTTTGCCCTTCGGCTGCCTCCTTTGATGGATATAAAAAAAGTGTTCTCTTATCACTATTCGCTACAAACTTTCTCCATTGTATTTTTTAGTATTTATTGTTGCATAAGAAGTAATACACAGGTGGAGGTCAGTGCCTACTGGTGACTCCCCTTAATATCATTATAATGCATAACATTACCACATGGCAGTGACCCTTGGATCAATAAATATTATATGCTGCTCTTCTAATAAACTGCCTTAATTAATAGTACCTGTATTCACCTATCTCGTCGAACATTAATTTACTTAACTAACAACATGACTTCACTATGCTCCTCTCATCCACTGCTTAAATGAACTAGTCATTGCCTGTATCTTGAATCTCAATATACCATATTTGCTGGCACCAAAGACACCCATTTTACCAAGATGTTTTGCTGGCTGCTCCATAACTTGTATTGCATGTCTACCATATACTACTGGACCAACATTATATTGTAATTTATATACCATACAATACACACGTATACCACATTGTGACAATAGCACCATGTGGAAGGTGACCTGCTTGCTCTGGAGGCTTATTTACCACTGGCAAGTCTTCATTTGACCAGCAGCACCCGGCCAATGACCAGGATCAAGTCTTGGTGGGGGAGTGTGTGGTTAAACATCTTACTACCCGTTGGAATACATTGTGTGTGTTACTGGATGCCGATGTAATGACCCTGATGTCAGCGACCTTCACAGCAAGACAAGACCAACAATAACAATGGTTGCCACAGGTGTTTCCTCGTCGTCACAGAGTGGGATCTGCTACACTGTCACAGCCTTTCAACAACAACAATAGTAGCAGCAACAACAACAACAATAACAACATCTTATCTGATCTGTACACTTCCTACGTACATCTACAAGTCATGCAACATAACTCAGCAAAATTCAACTTTTTAAGTCGTATTTTGAGAAAATTGCATCCTCTATGCCGGCAAATACAGCATCTCTCTTGTACCCACTTATGCAGACACAATTAGCTGGTGCTGTGATTTGAGGATCAACAGAGTTACTTATATTAATGCATATCACAAACTAGCACTGCAACCCTCTGTCCCTCCCTCTCTCTCTCTTTCTTCCTTTGCTCTCTGTCACAAACTGATAGTATGCCAACCCCCTGTCCCTCTCTCTCCTTCCCTCTTCCCTTTGCTCTCCCTGTCAAAAGCCAGCATTACTACCCATGTCCCTCTCTCTCCTTCCCTCCTCCCCCCAGCACCCACCACACCCCTTAGGCCTCAATGCCCAGGTCGTCCAGCAGGTCGTCGAGGGTGGCCAGCTTGGTGTGTGCCTCCTGGATGCCCGAGACCGTTTGGACTGCGCAGGAGATGTGGTGCCGCAGCTCGTCAATCACCTGCACTGAGTCCGTCTCCTGCCTGTCCCTCACCAGCTCTGCATCCTGCACCACCAGGTCACGGAAGTCCTCCAACTCCACCACCTGAGGAAGGGAAGTGAGAGGAGGGTTATAAATATGGCATCCTTCCTTGCTCTCATATTTAAAAAGTTAACTAGTTTATTCTACTTATTATTTGTCTTTTACAGGAATGGAAAAAATTAAAGACAAAAGAACAGAAAACAATCTATTCTCTCTACAACTTAATTCACTTTATCCCTAATTCTCTGTCTTTGGTGTCTTGCAGTCAGTGACCTTGTACATTGCAGTATCTATATTCTTTCAGCTCTCTGTGTATTGCATTCTGTTTACTAATAAAGAGTAATATCATTGTTAAACTCTGGATATTTTTCTAAAGGGAAGTATCATCAGTTTTTTAACTAATTTGATAGTCTCCTTATGACTTCTAGATTTTGCAGGAAGGAAGGAAGGAGGGAATACAGTCAGTGAGTGAAGGGACAATAAACAGTAGAAAGAAGGAAGGAAGGAACAAACTGTCAGAGAGGAAGGAAAACAGAAGAAAAGATAAACAGAAAGATAAACAAGAGGAAGAGAGGAAGGGAAGAACACACAGTAAGCTAAAAATAAAGACGGTTGGTGCGTGACTTACCTCGTCATTACAAGGAGGAGAAACAGAGGAGGAAAGGAAGGAAAGAACGCCGAATAAAGTAGGAAATAAACAGTAGAAAGAAGAAAGGAAGAAACAACAGTAAGGAATAAGCAGCGAGGAAGACAGACAGCGAGTGAGTTGTTTACCTGGTCGAGATTCTTGGCCATGAAGGCGATGCACTGGTCTTCGAGGCGCGGCAGCTGGAAGAGCCGCGTTAGTCTGAGGGTGGGGACAACGGTGTGTGTCTGGAGGCGCGTGCCGAGGTACACGGCGCACTGCCTCTTCAGCCCCGGCACCAGGAACATGTCGGCCACCACCATCACCTCCACCACCGTCTCCATGCTCACCTGCGACAGAAAACAAAGAAAAAATACATTGATGCAGATTAGAAAGAAAAAAGTTGTAGAGTGTTTGGTACTTTAAAACATAATTACCATTGTCTATATGCTTACCTAAAATGGAAATAAATACTGATGCTGACTATAGAGAGAAAATAAGTCAAAGTTATGGTGTGTTTTGGTACTTTGAAAATATAAATAAATAATAAAATTATTGTAGGATTCTTTCTAGTACTTTCAACACACCATAAGGATTGCTAATCAAAGAAAAAAAAATATGGTGTTTGGTACTCAGAAAATACCATCACAATTGCTAGTTTAAGTTTATTATAAAAAACATATCTGGTTCCATTACTTCAGCTCACAAACTCAACCCGAACAACATCAAGAACCAGGAAATCTAACTCGCAATCCTTCTTTTCCGACCCCTCTGAACACCTCAACAGTACAAAGGAGTGAGTGATTGGGTGCTGGGTGACTCACAATGGTCTGGTTGCAGTAGAGGAAGTGCACCAGCGTGGCAAACACCTCCGGGGAGATGTTGTGGAGGGTGACCACCGGCAGACTGGCTTCAGGCGTGTCCTCCCAAGTGGCCTCCTGGAAGTGGTCCCTCAGCAGTGCCTCGAAGTACTCACTGCGCGGACAGAAGAACATCTGCCACGGGAAAAAAAATCAGAGTGTAAAGTTAAATAGTAATGGAGTAGAGTTACGAATCTGTGGGTGGGGCAAAAATAGACCATGATAGAGTATTGAGTAGATTGATGGGAGTAGAATAAAACATCTGCCAGGGGGAAATAGATCATGGTAGAGCATACAGTAGATTGGTGAGAGTAGAATTAAACATCTGCGGAGGGATGCATAGAGATCTTGATAGAAAGTAGAATGGTAAAAAGAGAAGGATGATATAGAGTAGAATATAACATCTGTGGGGGAAATGTAGACCTTAATGAGAGTATAAAGTAAAATCAAATTGCAATAGAACCATAATAGAGCAAAGTTGTAATGGAGAAGAGTTAAAATCATGGAGGAAAATATAGAAAAAAATATAAAATCAGGGTATGTGAGGGAACACCAAAAGGGTACCATAGAATCACAAGAAAGTAGGATCATAACAAAGAATGATAATAGAGTAGAATCCTGATGGAGAACAAGAAGAGGAAAAAGGGTAAAACTCAGCCTGAACTAAAAAAAAAGTATAAATAAAAAAACAATAAAACTAAGCAAAAAAAGAAAGAAGAAAAGAATAAAAAATTGAAATATAAAAACAACGACAATAAAATGAAAAAAAGAAAAGGAAAAAAAGAAATAAATAGAAGAAAACTAACAAAAACCCTTTGATACACACACACACACACACACACACACACACACACACACACACACCTTATGGCAGTGAAACGTATGGCCACTAACGACGAAACAGACATCCGTGAAGGGCGCCTGTTCGTGGGTGTGGCAGAAGGGCATCTCGGTGGGCCACAAGCGGAGGTCCCGGGGCAGGGTGGACTGGGCCAGCTCCCGAAGGTCCGCCCCAACACCCTGCCACCCCTGCTGCCCACTACTGCCCGGCTCCACCACCACCCTCGTCACCCTCACCAGCCCCTGTTTGCCATGGTCTGAAACACATTGACAAGTAGATAGGATGGCTAGATGAGTAGGTTGATGAACGGATAATTGAGGAAGTAGAAAGAACACGTTATAGAAAGAGATGGTCGGGTGGGTAAGTTAGGTTAGGTTAGTTGACAGGTAAAAGAAATACGTAGCAGGAAAGTAATGGACAGAAGGGCAAATATATACATGGCTAGAATGCAAAACACATATATACATAGTTAGTGAGATGAGGGTAGGTAGGTTTGTTGGTTGGCTGATATTAAACAGGTTCATAGGTAGATAGATTACCTGGTGAGTAGATGGGAAAATGATGGGGGAAAGTGATGATGGAGAGAAAGTAAAAATAAATAGGTGGGGAGAAAAAAAGAGGAAAATGATGATACTTATGATGAAGAAGAAAAGGTAGTGCAGATAAAAATAAAATAAATGAATAATGAAATGACAAAAAGAAGAAATGGCATCACACACACACACACACACAGAGAGAGAGAGAGAGAGAGAGAGAGAGAGAGAGAGAGAGAGAGAGAGAGAGAGAGAGAGAGAGAGAGAGAGAAGAGAAAAAGGGTAATATAATACCTTGACCGCTGAACAGAAGCAGGAGGGGGCGTGGCGCGGTGACTACTACGTGTATAGCAGGGAGAGGCGGAGAGGCGAGAGTTAAGGGAAGGATTACGTGTTAAGATGGAGCGAGGAGAGGAGAGATGAGGGGCGATAGAGGAGGTATGCGAGGGGGAGGGGGGGAGGGAGTGTTGGTGAGGGGCAGTGACAGGTGATACAGCCGAGGGGGGGCGGGATCAGGGGTCGTGGCAGGGGAGGGGGGAGGGGTGTCTGGCCGCGGCAGGAGAGGCCTCGCCGCCCCGCCACTCAGCTCCTGTGTGCCGCGCTGGCCGCCGCCTCCCCAGGACATTCCTCGCCACCTGTCTGACCCTGCACACACACACACACACACACAAGGGTGGTGGCATCGCCTGCCCCTGACCGTCACAGCGGTGCGTCGCGGCGAGGCTGCGGTGGTGTGGGGCGCGTGACAACCGCAGGTCCTGCATGCCTATGTGTGTGTCTGCCTGCCTGATCACCTGTCTGTGCCTACCTGCCTGCGCCTGCCTCCCCGCTAGGCGCAGGGCGCGGCGCACAGCATGCCAGTCGGCCTGGGCGGGGCGGGCGTGGCGGCGTCGGTGCAGGACACGGCCGCGCCGCGCTGCGCCGCGCCTGTGCTGCGCGAGGCGGAGGCCGAGGCGGCGGTGTCTGGCTCTGCTGACGAGCTGGCCGCCACACGCCCCCTACCCGGTGGGGGGGTCGGGGGTCGCCTGCGGGTGCAGGGCGTGCTGGGCCCCCTGCCGCCCCGCGCCCGCACGCCGCCACCCGAGGGGGGCCGCACGCGCCTGGTGTTCTGGCCGCACGCGGGGCCCACCAGCCGCCGCGGCTCCCTCATGGAGTACGAGGTGACGCGCCGCAGCCACGACAGCCTCGCCGCCAGGCACTACGCCTCCCGCGACTCCCTCAGCGAGCTGGACGCCTCCCTGACCCTGCCAAACCGTGAGTACCCAGAGGGGCGGGGGGTGTGGGCCACGCTGCTGACAGATTTCAGTAGCGGGAGAAAACAGTCTGGCAACACGAAGGATGCACAGTGAGTCCCCTTGGAGGAGAGCGGGGAGCCGAGGCGGGAAGACGTGCTGCAGGGACACTGGAATGGCCGCGGCGAGGCACCCAGGCAAGTCACACCCAAGGAATGAGCTGAGGGAGTGCTATGCTTCTTAACACGCCTCGCACAGCAGCGGTGGCGGCGGTGCAGCGCTGTGCCAACCACCGGACACGAGTGACGCGGTGCGTACCCGGCCTGGGCGTGGTAACGTGCGCCCGTCACCCCGTAAGCCGCGTGAGGAGGCAGCTCATTCCTTTCCTTATATGCTGCCTATAGCGCCGGCAGGCTCTATTGAGGGGCCTGCTGATGGATAACCCTAACCCGTTAATGGCGCTGGCGAATTTTGTGACTGCTGTGTCTGGTGCGGAAAAGGCTTCAGCGCACTCCACATGTCTTCCCAGTGCGCCCCGTTCACGTATTCCCTATCTCTCTACGGGCACTCTTGAACAGGGTTAGGTTACGTTAGATTAGGTCAGTTTACAATAGGTGAGACTTTACTATAAATTCGAGAGGTAATTTTGAGTGGGAATTACAATGAGAGTATTCTCCTGAACACCCCATTGTTAGATTCCGCGCTACAGGCGAGCGTCTTCACTTGGGGCCCACATACTCGATGAGATTGGATATATGCGTCCAGTCACGAGTCAAAAGTCCGTATTCCTATTCAGACCCGTAATTTTGACAGATTTTTTTTTTTTTGGGGGGGGGCTTGAGCTAGGGCATCATTGGTATGGGTAGGCGGTGGCTGAAGTGGTAGCGTGCTGGGCCCACATTCACCACGTGATGGACGACACGAGTTCGAATCCCCACGCTACCACCTCGGATTTTTCAGCAACTACTCACATGCTGTCCTGAAGACCACCCATCAACCCGGACAATAGAGGAAACCGTCCAAGAATCAAGAACGAGTTCCGGGGTGCAGCATGAGCCAAGAGAAGATGGCGCCATTATAAACACTTCCCTGCGCCATGACGGGCTGGGGCCGAATACCATGGCCCCTCAAGCAAGCCTACCGGCGCAATATGCGGAGACGTAAAAAAAATAAAATAAAATATACACGAGTGTGGGGCAAGCGAAGCGAGCATGCGCGTTTTTTTTTATAATTAAGCACTTTTCGGGGAATTTTGAAAACATTGGGGGGGGGGGGATTATAGCCCTCTCCACCTGGGTATGCTTGCTTCGCTCGCCCCCTCCCCCCCACCTCATGCCTTCTAGACCCCCCAAAATCTGACAATATTACGGGCCTAACGTGACAGTCTCTCTCTCTCTCTCTCTCTCTCTCTCTCTCTCTCTCGTATGCCTACATTACTTATGTTTCGCGAGAGAGAGAGAGAGAGAGACACTTGAGGGGCTACTACTCCCCTGTTTACCACCCTCCCCGCTCCCCTCATCTCCCCTAAAACACACACACACACACACACACACACACACACAGTAGTTCTCAAGACAGCAAGCGAAGCAGCAGTGTCACATAAGCCTGCTGCCTCCCTCTCAACCTTTCTCATACTACTACTACTACCACTACTACTACTACTACTACTGTTACTTTTGTGTGTCAAGCGAGTGAGTGAAATAACAAGTGTGTGATTGCGTCATTCAGTGATGCAATAGACATGAACGAGAAAGAAGGAGAGAAAAATGGTAAAGACAGACACAGAAGGAGATGAGAAAGGAAGACTCGGTTGATAATGATGGTGGAATAAGAGAGAGAGAGAGAGAGAGAGAGAGAGAGAGAGAGAGAGAGAGAGAGAGAGAGAGAGAGAGAGAGAGAGAGAGAGAGAGAGAGAGAGAGAGAGAGAGAGAGAGAGAGAGATCCACCTACATACACAATGACTCAAGTTGGGAGTTTGACATTCTGATAAAAAAAAAAGAATGAAAAGATAATATAGAAGGAGAGAAACAGAGATAAAGAAAGATTTATAGAAGAAAAACACAAAAAGATAAAGAAAGAAAAATGAAAGCACAGCATACTGTACTCCAGCTGTGTGGTGTGCATTAAAACGTGCATGAAGACAAGAATGAAAAGAAGAAAAACGAAGAACACAGTCGAAAATGGAAGGCATCGCGCAAACCAAAGAGGGGCAGCTGCTGAGTGAAGGTGAGGAGAAGGAGGAGCAGGAGGAGAAGGAGTCTGGAAAGGGTAGAAGGGTAGTGCTGCTGCTGCTGACTATGATCTTAACCTGTCCACTGCGATTGTCACGGATTTGGCTTTCACTGGTAACCTGATAACATATACTCCCAGGTCATTCTCTGGCTCTGTGGTGGATAGTGGAGTGTTTCCCATGTGGTATTGGTATGCCGGATATCCCCTCCCAAGGTGCAGGACTACATTTTTCTTCACTGACTTGTAGCAGCCACTTTTTTATCCATTCCTGTAGCTTGGTGATGTCTTCTTGTAGGAAATCCGCAGTCAACGGGTTAAAGAAAAAAATAAAAAGCCCATTCATTCATTGCAACACCTTTAATTAAGTGCTCTCTTTTAGCATAAGGCAGGTGATGGTATGTGCAGCTTTCCTATTTACATTATATGGCTTTGAAAACATACTCCATTTTTTATTTTGTTTAATGCGATGGGCTGAAAAAATTGCTGGTGTCTTAACCTTGCTTCCTACACCACTGGAGAAAGGAGGAATAAAAAGAATGAGAGCAGTAGTAATAGTAGTAGTAGTTATAACAGCAGTAATAGTAGATGTAGTGAATGTAACAAGGGCACTATGACAGCAACAGTAGCGGTATTAGTAGTAGTGGTAGAAGTAATATTAACAGTAACAGAGAGATCAACACTCACGCAAGCCCTGGACCTTCCGCTGGGCGTCCTCGATCATTGCCCTGAAATCTGGTAGTTTACAGTTGGTTCCGATACGTACGCAGCGCTCCACCAGCTCCACCGGGCACTCGAAGCGGCCCGTGTAGATGTACTTCATCACTGCTCGGAAGGCATCGGGGTGAACCTGGGAGGGGGAAAAAGAGTCGATTAGTTCATGTTTATTTTGTAGTCTAGATATTAAGACGGGAACAAAGAGCAAAGACAATAATGATAAGGAAGTCAGATAAAAATATAAAAACGAAATGCATATGGTGTAGATGGGATGGTATGATATGGTGTTATGAAGTGGTGCAGTGTAGTGTGGCTGGGGTGGTGGAGGAGGTAAAATCTAAAGAAAAGTAGCAAAGTCTGGTGTTTAGAGTAGAAGGGTGAGGGAGAGGGAGGGGCTATTGACACAAGGACTCACTCACCAGCTGCCTGTTTATGGTGATGGTAGTTCTTTCCTGCCACCTGGAGGAGAACATGTCGCGGAAGTACTCGGAGCGCGCCGAGAGGAGGCAGCGGTGGAGGGGAATGTCCTCGCCCTGAACCACGAAAGTCACGTCGCTGTGCTTGCCACTCTCAAACAGCCTGGAGGGTTAAAGAGGGTTTGTTAGGTTAGGTTCATAATACACACAATTCTTTGAACATGGTGTGAGAGGAGAAGGAAAGAAAAGAGAATGAAGGGCTAATTGTACGTACTCTTAACCCAGTAGCAGCGGGGATCATGTTTCTTAAAGGCCCTTCTAAGCGAGAAAAATGAGAAAAAATCATCACTCATGCAAACCATTTCATAATATATATCAACGCATTTGTGATCAGTTTATGCATCATCTATTTTGGGGGGTTTATATCATGGCAAAAATTTGGCCCATTGCTGGTGCACGGTAAAACCACAAATTTGCCCCGTTGCTGCTACCGGGTTAAAGGTAGAAAAAGCAGTGAGACAGGAAGAAAACAGGGCGAAGGAAAAGGAGAAGCAACATTACCTAACACAAGACAACAAACATTGCTCTTGCACCACCCCAGCTTTCAAAGTCACAAGATTACCTCACCACCGCCACCACCACCACCGTACACTCTTAAAAGCTTTCATTCTAGTTGCTGGGAAGTAAAGTAAAATCACCAAGCAACCAAAGCCTATCAAATGTCAATAGTATGGTTGGAAGGAATGCTGGGGTATGGTGTACTGATGTGATGTGGTATGATGTAGTGGTGTGGTGTAGATGGGATGGTATGATATGGTGTTATGAAGTGGTGTGCCTGGTGTGGTGGAGGAGGTAAAATCTTAAGAAAAGTAGCAAAGTCTGGTGTCTACAGTAGAAGGGTGAGGGAGAGGGAGGGGCTATTGACTCAGAAGGAAGCCAAAGTCTGCAGGGAAGCCTTTCTGGGAGAAGTTCCGAGCCCTAACAAGGATATCTAATACCTTATTCCCACTACTCTTGAGGAATGGATGTGTCTAGATGTGTGTACGTGAGTGTATGCATATGTGTGTGTGTTTGTGTTTTCTTATCTAACTCTTCTTGCCACACTTTACAAGATTATCGAACTGGATATTTACAGAACTAATGTTTATGTGTGTCTATTTGTTTTCTTACGTAATTTTTCTTACCACATTGTATAAGATTATCATTAGTGGACATTTTTAAAAGTGATAGCATTTACTCTTCCTCACTATAACTCATATCTCTGTAACCTTTGTTTGTAATACTATAGAGGAGGGAAAAATGGCAGCTTGATGTCAGTAAATACTTCCTTTTTATATTTTCTTTCTTTTATTCTTTTTTTTATTTTCATTCCTATATTTTTTCTTATTTTCATTTTCTTTATATGAAGTCATGATGTCAGTAAATATATTAGTTTCATTTGTTATTTCCAGACTCCGCGCTGCAGGAGAGGGACGGCAACAAGCACCAGGAGAGCTTGGAGCTGGACCATTCACAGGAAGGTGAGCACAACTCCTCCCCCTCCCCCCTTACACTAGTATCAATGATTTCAAAGAGGAGGGTATCAGGACACCTCTCCTCCCGAAATTGACCTATCTTTCGGGCACTCCTCTTGACTCTTTTGTGGGAGCAGTGAGTAGAGGGCTTTTTTTTCATTATTGTTTCCTTTTTTTAGCCCTTGAGCTGTTTCCTCTATTGTAAGAAAAAAAAACATGCACATACCAACAAACACACACAGATTATCACGTATATCCCGGGTTCCCGAGAGAATATCCCATGAGAAACCAAACTGTCCCTTCATCAAAAAATCCATTACTAGCAGTTTGAGCTTGGCATGGGCAGAATCCTGAGATGGAGGCATTCTCTACTTTGGAGCAGTCAAATGTATTCTTTCAAGAGAAGAGTATCAAGACGCATCTTCACCTGAAATTGACCTCTCTTCTGGCCTATAGTTCTTTTTCATATTGTCGGAGCAGCATCTAACGTTTTTTGTTGCTGATTTTGATTTTTGCCCTTGACCTTTTTTTTTACTAGGGAGGCAGCTCAAGGGCACAAAACAAAAAAAAAGCAACGAAAAGCCCACTAGGTGTTGCTCTGAGAAGAAACAACAAGAGGCCAGAAGAGAGGTCAATTTCGGGTTCCCTGCTGTGAAACAAAAACGTAGGTCAGAAAACCCACCTCCTGAGGAACTCCTCGTAGGCGTCCCTCCTGATGGTGTGTGCCGTCACCAGGCTGTGCTGCATCAGGATCTTTCTTATGCTGTCCGTCAGGGCGCCATAGAGGCAGCGCTCCCCATCAAAGGTGTTGGCCTCGCAGTGAGCACCAACCCCAATGAGGTACTCCACCACTGGCAGGTGTCCACACAGGCAGGCATAGTACCTGCAATGGCGTGTGGCTTAATGGTGATGAAGAACAGGCCCATCAATACCATGACACAAATAGCAAGATAGAATGGTGTTGAACTTAGTGGTGATGAAGGACCGACCCATCAACACCACATCACAAAAAGCAAGGTAGAACGGTGTTGAACTTAGTAGTGGTGAAGGACATTTTTATCAACACCACAGCAATGATCAACACTAAGTAAGGTTCACCAGTTTATATGCAACATTTTGAGTAATATTTATATCCAGGAAAAGAAAACTAGAAAATTAGGCTGATGAATGAAAAATTAAATAGCCACTGTAATATTAAAGTGTAATTATTAGACTACTGAGGCAATACAACAGTGCATCATGTGTCATCCTTAATTAGTTCCCCAAACACACGTACTACTCACAAGGGGGTGCTGTCCCAGTTATCACGGATGTTGACGTCAATGTCTCGCTGCTCCACCAAGTACCTGGAAGACAGGGATATCATGTGGTGGCAGCAATGCCTTGGGTGCCTGCATGTGTTTGGGGGGCATCTTGCACCCCACAGGCAATCTGCTTCGCTCAGAAAGTACGGCATGTTCACCAATTTTTATTATTATTATGTTCAGGTCGCATGGAAGAGCATGAAGGAAAATGAAAAATTGATATAGACACAAACAGAATCCTCTCAGTGATTAGCCATGGATATAAAAAATAAAATAGACAAAAATAAGGGAGTAACGAAAAGTCATATATATTCATACTGTGGAAAACTGATGAGAAAATTTTAAAGAAGGATGTAAGTATTACTCTTTTACACTTTTCTTTCTACGTAGATTTCTCTCTTGTGAAGCATAGTAGTAGTAGTAGTAGTTATAGTAGTCGCAGCAGCAGCATTGTTATAACCTGAATAAGTTTTGTGCGCTAAATACATTTACAGCTTTACAGAAAAATATGATGTAAAATGTTGGACAGTACAAACTTGACTCAGCTCTGCAAAACATACATATAATTAGGTAAGAACACTAATCCAAATACAGTCCATTAGGTATTCTGCATCATCCCCCCTCCCCCATCCCCCGCTCACCTCACTTCCTCAAGGTTCCCCTTCTTGCACTGCCGAAACAAATCCAGGGCCTCCATGTCGGCGAGGGGCGAGGACTCACTCAAAAAATACGTCTGAGCTCCCTTCTAGCCACTCCTCAGACCTTTATTAAGCGTTTATGAGTCTCCCTTCAGGCCTCCCATGTCCCCTTGTGTCCCCGCCAACACCACCACAACACGGGGGGTTTTCACAGGCTGGAGCACTCGTTCTTCGCCTTTTTACCACTTGGAGGGTCGAGAAAGTGTTGTCATGGCCTTGCAGTGTAGATATGTGTCCCTCCTTCGCCTCCTTGTCCTCCGATAGGGTTTAGTGTTACTGCGTCGCCTAGCTCTGGCACGCCTCCAGCCCCCTCGGCCTTGTTTACATCAGCTTGAGCTTGAGCCTGATCTTGATGTCACAGGTCGCTTGGAATTTCATCAGCTGCTCTTGGTCTCGGTCTGGGCGCTGGTGTATGTCGGGGCCACTGTTATCTTCTTCTTTTGACCTGTAACGCTTTGTATCGCTTCTTAGGTCCTCCTTCTCCACACTTTTATACTTCACAACATGAACTTAGTTACTTCACAGTGCGCTCTTAAAGCCTCTATACCATGAACGTGACAAATAGCATTCATGGTTACTTAATTTATCTCTTTTACTGCCTGACTTTTAATTTATTCATTACTCTCGTCTGCCTCGCGCCAAGACTTGAAGTTTGGATAGGAGGGAATTTCCATCGTAGGGGTGAGGTAAACTTGGGGGCATAATCTATAGCTGCGCGTGGCGGCGGTGCTCATCTCCGATCCGTTGGTCCTTTGAGCCTCTAGTGGGGGATTAACGTACCCGACACGGGGCCAATGTGACATCCGGGTTACCACAGTTTACCTTCCCCAGGTTTCCCCAGGTAACCATTTATCGAGCAGTCAGAAAGAAAGTATGAACAGGCTGGGATTCGAACTCAGGACCGCGGATTCGTAGACAAGGACGCTAGCCACTGCACCGCGGAGAGTATTACTGAAAACACTTTTCTTGCTACGTAGATTTCCCTCTCGTTAAGCATAGTAGTTAGTAGTAATAGTAGTAGTAGTAGTAGTAGCAGCAGCAGCAGAAGTAGTCTCGTAGTAGTAGTTGTAGTAGTAGTAGTAGTAGTATATATAGTACTAGTAGTAGTAGTAGTAGTAGTAGTGGTATTAGTAGCCCTCAATATCCCCGGAAAATCAATCCCTCAAACTTGTCTCTAAAAATCGTTCAAGAAATGCGGCTTCCACTTGAGAACATCAACGTCAACATTTAACGAAACTTGTGCACCGTCGCGTATAACATGTGCTAATCCGGAACTTAGTATTTGAGGCACGTGAGTATTGCCGGGAAAAAGGAGCAGGAATAAGAGTAGGAGGAGGAGGAGGAAGAAGAGGAGGAGGAAGAGGAGGTCGGTCTGGTAGTGAAGGAGGTGGTGGAGTCTCTCAGTCGAGTGGTGGTGGTACGCGAGACCGTCCCTTTCTTCTGCAACACCACCGCGCCCTGCAACACCACCACCATCATCACCACTATCACCACCACCACACACACACACACAGGCAGAGGAGTGGTGTGTAAGGCGCGGTGGGTTGTGGGTTGAGGTCTCACGCGCGTGTGTGTGCGCGTGTGTACCGTCAGAAAATTTGCGTGTGTGTACCGTTTTGATATTTGCGTGCGCGCTTGTGTGTACCGTTGTTATTGCGAGGTTTTGCGTGCGTGTGTGAACCGTCAGGAATTCTTTTGCGTGTGCGTGTGTGAATACCGTTGATAACACAGACGTTTGCGTGCGTGTGCGGCTGTAATGTAGAATTTTTCCCTGTGTATCGTTGTATTGTACCCCATCATTGCGTGTGTAGTAATGTTATAACACAAGATATTTTAGTGTGTGTGTGTGTGTGTGTGTGTGTGTGTGTGTGTGTGTGTGTGTGTGTGAACCAGAAGAACTCATAATATTTGCTTGTGACAATATTTTTCGTTCTTTCGTATATTTCCAAATACTATAACAACATAACACAATTCTCTTCACTCTGTTTTGTATCGTATATCATTTGCCTTTAATTTGGAAGCTTGAAAATTCCCTATGTACCTTAGATGTCCGGCAATTTTCCTCTCCCAAAACCCAAACATGTCAATTCTCTACGGAAGTGAAAAATAGTGTAGTCTCCCTTTACTCAGCTACACAGCCATCTATTCTGTATGCTAGGGCGTCGAAATGTTTAACTAATGGTAAGAATCGTCAGAAGGATCGTCCATAGAGGTTGTATAGCAGAGATCAGCGACGAAGATACACCTTTAGAAACATCGACTCAACTCAAGCGTGTGAGAGAAATGCAAAGACAGAGAGAACTGAAATTGATGAGAATGGGAATAGAAATTGATGAGAAGGCGGAGAATAGAGATTGACGAGAGATAGAAGAGAAATGGAGGAGGAAACGAAGAACAGAAATTGATGAGATAAATAAGAACAACACTTGATAAGAAGAAGAAAAGAAGAGAAGTTGATGAGAACACGAAGAAGAAAAGTTGATAAGGAAACGAGGAACAGAATTTGATGATGAAAAAACAGAAATTGACGAAAAAAAGAACAGAATTTGATGCGATGAAGAAGAACACCAGAATTTGAAAAGACGAAGAACAAAATTTGAAGAGATGAATAAAAAGAGAAATTAAAAGAGATGAAGAGGGACAGAAAATTATGAAAGAACGAAATTTGATAAGAAAACGAATAACAGACTTTAAATAAGATAAAGAAAATACAAAACTTGACTGAACGAACAACAGAATTTAAAAGAGATGATGAATATTGCCTCACCACCCTCATCATCACCACCCTCATCACCACCAGTGCTGTGTATGAAGGGGGGAAGGGGGGGGTCGAAGTGGGGACGGGGGGTGTTAAGAGTGGCTGACTGGCTAGTTCTCTTGACTAATAATATGATCCTTACTTAGATATTCATGGACACGTTTCTTCCTATCTAAATGCGCTCTCTCTCTCTCTCTCTCTCTCTCTCTCTCTCTCTCTCTCTCTCTCTCTCTCAGGTGCGGTAGATAGATCGAATTACCTGAAAAGTCACGAGCTTACCGCAGACTCACCTTGCTTTCTCTCTCTCTCTCTCTCTCTCTCTCTCTCTCTCTCTCTCTCTCTCTCTCTCTCTCCATATCCCTGATCGTCTTTCCTCCCGCATTTTTTTTCTTTTTCCTTTCTCTTCCCTCTTCCTCCTCCTCGCCCTCCTTTTTTTTTTTTAATTCTCTACGCCCTCCTTTTGCTTATATTCCTCCTCCTCCTCCTCCTCTTTCGCCTAATCTTCATCATCTTCCTCCTCCTCCTCCTCCTCCTCTGAGTCACGTTATCTCAACAACAGCGATTTAAACACGAAATGGATATTATTTTTTCGTTCTTGTGGATATAATTATAAAAATAAGTAAGTTTATCACCACCACCACCATCACCACCACCACTACCAGCATCTTCATCTCCATCCTTCACCTCCATCATCATCACCATCATCACCACCACCAACCTCCATTATCATTACGTACCTCTCAACAACACCACCATCACCATCACCACCACCACCACCACAATATACACCCACTTGTTCCTCCTCCTCCTCTTCCTCTTCCTCCTCCTCCTCCTCCTGAGCCTCTTCCTTGGTGTCCCGTCATGCCTTGTGTCTTTCGTGTCTTTGTGTGTCTGTGTGTGTGTGTGGCGTTGTGGTGATCCTCAGTATTGGTCACGGGTGCGCTGGTGGTGGCTGGGTGTGTGTGCGTGTGTGCGTGTGTGTGGAGGGGGTCGTGAGTTTGGATGTGGTAGGGGAGGTAGGGAGGGGGCGTGGATAGGGTGAATGAGAGAAGAGGGGGGGAGGGTGTCTGTGGTCTGTGGTCTGTGGCGATGGCTGGGAGAGTGATAGAAGGGGGCATAGAGGGGGAAGAAGGAGAAAAGAAGGAAGGGAAAGGAATGAAGCAAGGTGGATTGAAGTCTCTCCCCCCCCCATAGATATAGACTCCTTAGGCACTTCAGTAGCATCCAGAAGTGACTGTGATATGACTGTGAGGACTTTCGGGAACATGCAAAGGAGTGACTGTGTTGTTCTTGTTGTGGGTCGTCTTTATACAGTTAGCGGTGGTGGCGGTGGTGGTAGGGGTGGTAGTGTACTAAGACCCAAGCTAAAATCAATGTTCTTCATGTTCCTCAATCTTTCCTTCTTACAGCGAGTGGCTCAGTTGAAAGTATTATAACCCTCACGAACTACTGATGTGCCTTGACCCTGTGGTGAGAGCTGTGTTCCTCGCTCATGATGTCTTCTGTTCGGTTATCTGTTTGTGAAGTATAGTGACTGAGTGCTTTGAAGAACCCCCGTACCCTTATCTCACCTACAACCCGCCTACCCACCAAGCCGCCTCGTTAAATGTCCCTCTTCCACGTATTTCAGCTTCACAAGGTTCAGACTGGGTGACGGTTGACGCTGCAGAGACACACTGGTTCCACATTGGGGGCGGAGAAAGGGATAGAAAGTGAGAAAGGAAAAGAGGAAGAAATATATCTAATAAGTGTTAGTGTGTGGAGAAAAGAAAGAAGCTGAACACACAGACACAGTTACTCTCTGAAGACTTAACCGCTGACGTCGCTCCCACAAGAGACAGAAAGAAAGAGGGAAAGAGAGTGAGAGAGAGCAAGAGATCGCAAGCCAAGACCAATTTGAGAGAGAAACCAACAAACAGACACACTCTTCGTTCTTTGGAAGCTTCTTAACCTCTAGCAAAGTGGAATAAAGAGGGAAAGAGAAGGGAGACAAAGAAATACACACAACATCAGCTAACAAACCGCCGAGACTCAACCCAACATGAGACTCAACCCTCAAACACACTGAAGAAAGCTTGGCACTACTCCTGAAGGCTTGGTCCCAACGCTACATCACTTCTTCAGTAGACTCGAGCCAACCAGAGACAGCTAACAAACCGCCGAGACTCAACCCAATATGAGACTCAACCCTCAAACACACTGAAGAAAACCTCACACTACTCCTGAAGGCTTGGTCCCAACGCTACATCACTTCTTCAGTAGACTCGAGCCAACCAGAGACAGCCCGCGATGGTGACGGAGATCCTGCTGGCCGTTATCATGATCCTCTGCCTTGTCACCGCCTGTCTCTGGACCAACTGTGACAAAAGGAGACACGACTTGTTGCGGGGACAGTACACGGTGCCCGGCAGTACCTTCCAAGTGTAGAAGTGCAGGGGAGGGAAGGGAAGGACAGGGCAGAGCATGTAAAGGAAGGGAAGGGAAGGAAAGGAAAGGGAAGGAACAGGACAGAGGAGGAAAGGACGGCAAAGCAAGGAGAGTAAGGGAAGGAAAGGGAAGGAAGGAAAGAAAAGGGAAGGGACAGGATAGAAGAGGAAAGGAAGGGAAGGGAAGGACAGAGCAAGGATAGGAAGGGAAAGGAAAGGCAGGGAAGAAAAGGAAAGGAAGGGAAGCAAGATAAGGACGGGGAGCAGGGAAGGGAAAGGAAGGAAAGGGAAGGGCAGGTCAAATAGGGAAAGTTCATAGATATTGGAACAGTGTGATAAAAGAGAGACGTCTAGAGCTCTTGGGCGTTGCGACACACACACACACACACACACACACACACACACACACACACACACACACAACCCTCCCCCCACCCCCCCACTCACATAGCCGAAGATAATCACATTGGCCGACGCAGGAGCACACGACCACCGACTTCCGACCGCCCCAAGTCTGCCGAGCTGTATCATGGTGGTCGCAGATATGTTGGTCGCGGCCCTCCTCGGCGGTGTTGCCCTCAGCCTTCTCCTCGACCTGTGGTGTTGGATTGAGCGTCCCCCCGGCATGCAAGTGGTGATGGGCGGTGATGACAGGTGGGGCGGTAAATGGAATGATGCCCCTCCAGGCTACACCACCACCAACACCGAGACCCCCAGTGGTGATGAAGCGGAGTGTCTCATCGCCACGAACACCACCGCAACGCAAAGCAACATCGACCAGGAAGATGCGACGTGTGGTGTTGAGATTCACAACACCACCACCAACACCACGGCAAAAGGAGTTGAAGCACAAGAGACACCCTGAAGCCTACACCACCACCACCGCCTCCACTCAACACCACCATCAACACCAATGGGACGAGTAGTTTTGAAGAAGAAAATGATACGGTTAAGAAATGATAATAATGTTAAAAAAAAAGATATAAGGAAAGAGAGAATGGAAAAAAAGAAAAAAAAGACTGATTGATTGATGAGAGACAATTCGATGTTTAAAAAAGAAAAAATGAAGAAAACAAAACAAAAGAAGAGACAGAAGAAAGACAATTTGATGTTTAAAAACGAAAGAAAAAAGACGGACAGAAAGTGAACAAGAAGGCAAACAAACAAACAAACAAACAAACAAAAAACTTGCCCCACGAAACTAAAAAAAATGAAATCGAAAAATACTTGAAAGGAAAAAAAGACTAAAGACAGATAATTCGACGTTTAAATAAAAGAAAGAAAGAAAGAAAAGAAAACGAACCGAAAGAAATCGTTCCACCAAACTCATTAAAAACTCGTGCGAAATTTAATATATTGCTAAAAAATCAATACTCAGATATTTTTTCAATACATAAAAAAAATTCATAAATACTTGTTAGAGGGAAGATTTTGTGCTTCTGCTATTGTTATCGTTATTCATACGCTTATTATTATTATTATTATTGTTACTACTATTACTACAGTTATTATTATTATTATCATTATTATAAGGACAGGGAGAAGAGATGGAGGGGGGTTACAAATGAGGGGAGAGAAGGAAAGGGAAAGGCTAGGAGTGAAGGAGAAGGGAAGAGGAAGAAGGGGAGAGATGAAAAGGAAGAAAGTGAATGAGGAAAAGAAGAAGGAAGGAAGGAAGAAAGGATAGAAGGAATGAGAGAAGGAAGGAAGGAAGGAATGAGAGATGGAAGGAAGGAAGAAAGGATAGAAGGAATGAGAGAAGGAAGGAAGGAAGGAATGAGAGATGGAAGGAAGGAAGAAAGGATAGAAGGAATGAGAGAAGGAAGGAAGGAAGGAATGAGAGATGGAAGGAAGGAAGAAAGGATAGAAGGAATGAGAGAAGGAAGGAAGGAAGGAATGAGAGAAGGAAGGAAGGAAGGAATGAGAGAAGGAAGGAAGGAAGAAAGGATAGAAGGAAGGAATGAGAGAAGGAAGGAAGGAAGAAAGGATAGAAGGAAGGAATGAGAGAAGGAAGGAAGGAAGGAAGAAAGGATAGGAGGAAGGAATGAGAGAAGAAAGGATAGAAGGAAGGAAGGAAGGAAGGAAAGATAAGCACAATGACGGATGGAAGGCAAAGGAGATTTAGAAGGAAGAAAAAATACGGAAGATAAAAGTGAGAAAGATGAAAAAAAAACTGAAAGAAGGAAGGAATGGAATGCTTGTAGATGAGACGACCCGAAGGAGGAGGAGACGAAGAGGAGGAGGAGGAAGAGGAGGAGGAAGAGGAGTAATGTTAGTTAATGCGCGGTGATCGTGATGATGTGAACGGAGGCAAGACTTAACATTTGTGCTGAGTGAGGGACACACACACACACACACACACACACACACACACACATATGAGGAAGGGGGGGAAAGGAAGCGATGGGAATGATAGGAAGGGATAGGAGGAGGAGGAGGAGGAGGAAGAGGAAGAGGAGGATAATAGATATAATATTATATTGTTTTTATATGGCAAGTTGATATTGTTCTTTGATATTATTGATTTCCTAACTACTACTACTACTACTACTACTACTACTACTACTACTGCTACTACTACTATTATAACTTCAGTCCTACTAATCATAATAATTTAATGACATATAAGATTTGTATATTTTGCCCATTTATTCATATAAGTATCTGTGAATGTGTGTGTGTGTGTGTGTGTGTGTGTGTGTGTGTGTGGACTGAATCGGTGAAGTATACAAGCTTTAAGTAAGATGCACACACACACACACACACACACACACACACACACACACACACACACACACACACAAGCACGCACGCAAAAAGATGCAATAAAACGGTACACACACGCAAAAAAAAAAAAAAAAGAAAGCCTAAGAAGATATTCGTGAACCACACAGGAAGGAAGAAAAGAAAGAAAGGAATAAGAAAGAAAGCAAGAAAGTGAGTGAGTGAGCGAAAGAAAGATAGCAACACACATACGTCCACCACCAATTAAGGACACTACCAACCAGTCAACCATTCAACCAAGTATTCAACCAGTCATCCAATCGACCATAAGGAGCACTCTACCTCTCCCTTCTCTCCCTTCCCTCCATCTCTCTTTGACAACCTAGAAAGAGAGAGAGAGAGAGAGAGAGAGAGAGAGAGAGAGAGAGAGAGAGAGAGAGAGAGAGAGAGAGACGCAAATGATATGTCGAAAGTTTATGTGAAGAAAAAAAAAGAAGAGAAATAACATGCGACTTGGTGGGTGAAAGAACACACACACACACACACACACACACACACACACCGAGACATTTGCTTAGCATCTGAAAATATAAAGAAAAAACACAGACATCAACAAAAAAAACACGAGAACGAATTGTAGTGAGAGAATATAATAATTAGGAGTGAAAAGAGAGAGAGAGAGAGAGAGAGAGAGAGAGAGAGAGAGAGAGAGAGAGAGAGAGAGAGAGAGAGAGAGAGCGCAGTGACCGGATTTTAAACACACCACCACCACTACAAGAAAGAAGAAAAAAGAAAGAAAAAGATTTAGAAAGAAAAACGAAAATAGACCTGAAGAGAGAGAGAGAAAAAAAAAAGAATATTAACCAAGAGAGAGAAAGAGAAAAAGAAAGAAGTTACCAGATTTTAAGCACAACCACCACCACCACCTCCACCTCCACCATGATCCGTAGGCGTGGTCCCGAGGAAGGTGGATATTACCTGAAGAAGCTGCAGGTGGAGGAAGATTCACAGAGCAACAATGGGGGTGAGTGGATGGAAGGGAGACGAAGAAAAAAAATAAAAGAAAAAAAGAAAGAAAAAAATCACATATATTTCATCTCTCTCTCTCTCTTGGTCTACCTGTCTATCTATATAACTGTTGATCTCTTTCTTTATTCCTTTATCTATCTATCTAGTATCTGTCTATCTATCTGTTTCTATCTATCTTTCCCTCTCTCACTATATCTATCTCTTCACCTGTCTGTATATTATCTATCTGTGTCTCTCTCTATTCTGTCTATCTATATATTCGTGTATCTATGTCTCCATATCTATCTTTATTTATCTTCTTAAGCATTTCTCACTAATCTATTTAATCTCTAACTTTTTCTATATCTATCTTTATTATCTTTATCTCTCTCTTTCTCTCCTTTCCTCAACATCTTTCTCTCTCACTCTTTTTCCCTTCTGCAGCATCCCTCTCCCTCCCTCTCTAAGCATCCTTCCATCCCTACAGAGGTGCCGGAGATGAGCGAGAGGCTGTTCAAGGTCATCATCATAGGAGACCCGACGGTGGGCAAGACGTCCTTCGTGCAGCGCTACGTTCAGGACTCCTTCAGGCGCGACTACAAGGGAACGGTCGGGGTGGACTTCGCGCTCAAGATCCTCAAATGGTCAGACTCGGAAACCATCAAATTGCAGCTGTGGGACATTGCAGGTACTGGTGCTGGTATTGCTATTGCCTCTACTACTACTACTACTACTTCTACTACTACCACTACTACTACATTTGACAAGGCTTTCGTAGGAGTTATGGGCATATCCAGGGGTAGTTTTATGACCCTGGTGGTAGTTTGACCCTTCTTCTGTACCATGAACCTAAAATACCACTCATTGAAACCCGACTTCTTCTTCTTCATCTTTTTCCTCCTCCTCCTCTTCTTGCCTCTATTTTTCTCCCTTTCAGCCACAATTAGCACATCCTCGCACGTTCACATTTCTGCTTATCCATATCCTGCTATCTTCCTCCTCCTCTTCCTCTTCTTTCTTGGACTCCTACAGCATCCCAAATCTACACCAACTCCCTCCCACCACCTCCTTCCTTCCTACAGTTCCCCTACACTTATCTCCCTCCTCCCCAACAGGTCAGGAGCGGTTTACATGGATGACACGGGTATACTATAAGGACGCCCAAGGTTGCATCATCATGTTCGACCTGACCAACCGCTCGTCCTTCCTCAACACCCTCAAGTGGAAGAAGGACGTGGACTCGAAGTGCACGCTGGATGATGGCTCGCCTATACCCTGCATGCTACTGGCCAACAAGGTACGTGATGCTCCATGGCCTGATCATGTACTGGACTCGTTATTGCCAGCAAGTAGGAGTATATGTTTTGATCTTTCTTTTCTGTTATTTTTTCTTCCTTGTCCATCTATCTATCTATGTATCTATTCGTGTATGTATCTCTCCATATGTATCAGTCTATCAAAGCATTCAGCACTGTTGCATGGGAGTCTGTATGTGGTGGGGGTAGTGTCTGTCTGTGTGTGTGCGTGTGTGTGTGTGTGTGTTCATGATTGCCCTGTTTCACTTCTCCACACAAAACATTAATCAGGTTTTCATGGGTGTTTCTTTTTCCTTTCATGGTGCAGAGGTCATGTATAACTATCAATACCATCACAAAAACAGTCCATGAAAACCCCAAACAAACGTTACGAGAGGCTTTTCAAACAGGTTATCTGAGGTCCCGATACGTTTAGGAATATGCATGCTCTCTCCTCCCTCTTTTTCCTCTATCTTTCCGCCGCCGTGACCAGTTACTCAGTAGTGGAGCACACACGCACAAGTACACAGCCTGGCACACACAGTCGCACACAACACCACTGGATATACACACACAACGCCAGACACCACCGCAAGCCCAAAAGGTGTACTCAGTGTTCCTCCCCGCCTTGCAGTGTGACCTCCCGCACCGGCAAGTGGACCAGCTGGAGATCGAGCGTCTGTACAAGGAGCACAACTTTACTGGCTGGACGGAGACCTCGGCGAAGGAAGGACTCATGGTGACCGACTCCATGCGGTGAGCTATGTCTATTTATCTATCTATCTATCATGACTATCTCTATATCTATCTATCTTTAACTCCTCTCCCTCAGTCCCACACTACCTTTCTCCTCACTCTTCTCTTTTCCCTTCACTAACTCTCCATGACTATTTCTATATCTATCTATATCTTTAACTCCTCTCCCTCACTAACTCTACCTCCCTCTGTCTCTCACTAACTTTCTTTCTCTCTCCTCACTCTTCTCCTCTTTTCCCTTCACTACTTCTCTCTCTCATTTGCCCTCTCTCCCTCCCTCATTCATCCTACCTCTTTTCACAAGCTCCCCCTCTCTCCTTCCCTCTTCACAAGCTCCCCCTCTCTCCCTCACTTTCTTCACAAGCTCCCCCTCTCTCCTTCCCTCTCTTCACAAGCTCCCCCTCTCTCCCTCACTCTCTTCACAAGCTCCCTCCCCTCTCTCTAACTAACTCGACCTCTCTCCCTTCTCTCCCTCCACCCACCAGCTTCCTCGTCGATGTTATGATGCGACAAAAGAATGACGCAGATGACGACTCCGATGGCTCGTCGCTGCGCCTCTCCGCCGCTGAACCCGAAGTCAGCAGGTCCTGTTACTGCTGAGTGGCCCACAAGTACTGCTGAGCGTCCATTCCAATGATACATCTCAGCAGACCGTCAGCAGGTTCTGATACTGCTGGGAGTCACTGCTGCTGCTGTTGCTGTTCCTGCTGAGCCTCTCCTTACCCTTCAGCAGTACTTGTGACACTTAAGCAGGTCAGGTCAGAAGAGGTCAGCAACGAGTCAGCAGGTCAGCGGATGGCCAGGAAGAGATCAGTGGTAGGATGTCAGCGAGAGGAGGAACCCACAAGAAGTCGGCAAATGAAAAAATAGGGTCAGCAAAGTCAGCATGAGGTCAAAGGATGGAAAGCCAGGTCACGAATCAGTCAGCAAGTCAGGAAACCACTCTCGAAAACTCTCCTCGGCAAGTCAGTTAGATAATGATAGAATCTCACGAGGTCAGCAGACACCAGCCAACAGGTCACCAAGTCAGGAAACCACTCACAAAAACTCGCCGCACACTCTCCATCACTTGTACGAGAACCATTGCAAAGATATACACTATAAAAAAATCCAGCCGCTCTGAAGTCAGTTTGGGCAGGGAGTGCTCGGGAAGTTCTTAGGCCACAGCGCTGCCAAGTCTTGTTTAATGTATACAGAATATTTGATACAAAATTGATGATGACGCATGAGGGAGAGTGATGTCAAGGGTAATGTGGCAGTGCTGTGAAGAGGTACGGACCCCACCCAAACTGACTTAAAATTTGTGTCGGACTATAAGAAGAGACAGAAAGGGGATTAAGAAGTTTCCATGACTCTGGGTTACCTTCCAATGGCTTTGCTTAACCCGGTACCAGCGACGGGCCAAATTTGTGGCTTTACCGTGTATGTACCAGCGACGGGCCAAATTTGTGGCTTTACCATGTATGTACCAGCGACGGGCCAAATTTTTCCCATAACATAAACCCCCCCTAAAATAGATGATGCATAAACTGATCACAAATTCATTGATATGTATTTTGAAATGGTTTGCGTGAGTGATGATTTTTTCTCATTTTTCTCGCTTAGAGGGGACAAAATGATCCCCGCAGCTACCGGGTTAAAAGGGTAATTATTTGTGTCTACGGTTTTGAACGACATCATTGATAAAGGAAGTAAAAGGTAGTAAAAGAAAGGTCTGGCCGTCTATACATAGTTATCACACGTAGCAACTGTATAAATGTTTCAATAAAAGTTTGTTAGGCTTAGTAATGTTGAATGTAAAATAATTTAGATGTAGAGTTAAGGGATGAGTCTAATATACCTTGCATCAACACCACCACCACCACACATATGCACACCACTGTCAACCCACTACAATATCAACACCACACCACCACCAACACTCTGATAAAGGGGATACTAATGAGGTTTTGTTGGTAAGAGAGCTGGGTAAAACACGTATCAATGGGTTTAAGTTGGATATATTCAGATTCAACAAAGACATAGGCAAGAATCGGTTTATTAGTAGAGTCGTGGATGAGCGGAACAGGCTTAGCAGTCATGTTATAAGTGCCAATACCATAGACACATTCAAGAAGAGGTTGGATAAGTTTATAGTGAGGATAGGAGGGGTTAGGTTCACAGGAGTTGCCTTGTATAGGTCTACCAGCCTTTTGCAGACACCACCACCACCATTACCATCACCACCAACACTAAAACCACTGCCACCACCACCAACACCACCAGGAGAAAAACAGCATCACCATCAACTCCATCACCAACACCACCAATTACAATTCAAAGGACTATAAATAAATGATTCTGCATTTTGAAGGTTAAGTTACAAGTCTTTCATTTTTATACCTTAAGCAACGTCTGTGTGTGTGTGTGTGTGTGTGTGTAACTGCTTGATAATTTTGCAGAGACACACACACAAAAGGTGCAGAAAGAGAGGAAAATAAAGGAGAAAAAAGTGAGGAAAGAGGAGAGAAAATAGTGGAGTTGACACAATAAAATAAAAAAGGGAGATAAAGAAGCAAGGGAAGAAAAAGGAATAGGAAAAAATAGAGGCGGCAAGAGGAGAAATAGAGAAAAATGAGGAAGGGAGAAATAGAGAGGAAAGAGAAGTGGAAATAAAACACGCTAAAGATAAAATACGTAAAAAAAGGAGAGAAAATAGCAAGGGAAAGAAACAGGAACAGGAGAAAAGAGAGGAGGAAAGAGAGAACACTGGAACGAGACAACACAGTAAGGGTACAACAATGAACAAATAAAAAAATCCTGGTTATTACTATTTTTATTTCATTTGTGAGTTATGCACATGAAAAAGCACTTGTGTTGAGATTAAGACGAGCATTAGTGAACCAGAGATAAAAACTTGTTCCTGGGTATTGTTTGGTGCGTAGAACAAGACTAGCGGATGACATTGACCTGAAAAAAGAAAGAAAATCCCTGTTACTGGCGCCGAAGTCCTTTTGTGGGAGATGCAGGAAATAGTGAAGGTAATGGAATAGGAAAATAGGAATAAGGAATGGAATAGGAAAGGTAATGAGAAGGTTAGCCCAGTGAGGAAGTGGCTAAGAGATATGGATTGGTAGAGGTACATAGGAGAGTGAGACAGAGGGTGAGAGATACAGAGAAGGTTGCAATGGTTCTGACATGTGATTAGAGACAGAGGGTGAAAGAGATACAGAGGAGAGTGCAACAAGACTTAGAAGTGTCAGACATAAAGGAAGGATTAGCACTGGACCAAGCAAGATGGAGGAGGATCATCGAAAGCCTGACCCCAAGAATGGAAGATGGACTATAAATGAAGGAGGAGGAGGAGTCACTGCCATCATTATCATCATCATAATCAGCCTGTATACCAAACAAAATGTCCCTATCTACTATTATCACTATTATCATTATTGAGATTTATATAAGGGCATGAAGGGTAAAACAAAAAACTTATAGACCCAAACAGAGTCCTCTCGATATACAAACTCATACAGTGACGGTAAAGTAAAAGAAAAAAGGAAAAAAAAGAAGGGTGTGGGGGTAGAGAGGGAGGGGTAACAAGGTCTATCACATCCCCTCTACACAATGCGGTTAAATACTTACGATGTCGTCGATCTTGAGGATGGAACGAACGCACTCAGCCGCAAGTGTGATGGCGGAGGTAGAGACAAGGAGAGGCTGCAGCACGTTCTCGTCGATGATGTTGCTGATGCTTCCCTGAGGACGTAACGAAAATAGTGAGCACTCCAGGTCATGTCGTGTTCATGTTATTTACGTATTCTCAGACTCTTTAGGCTCTCACATTCGGAATATATTTCACTCCTATGCTGTTCTTCACTTGATCAACAAGGCCATTAATCCACCCAAGATTTAGCATACGTATGGAGCCAACCAAAGGGAAGTGATTGACAAGGCAGAAAACAATCACGTTCCGAGCTATATTTCATCCCTATGCTGTTCTTCACTTGATAAAAATAAAAATAAAAACATAATCCACCCAAGATTTAGCATACATATGGAGCTAACCAAAGGGAAGTGAATGATAGGGCAGAAAACAATCACCTTCCGAGCCATATTTCACCCCTATGCCGTCCTTCACTTGACGTACAGAGCCCTTAACCCGGTAGCAGCGACGGGCCAAATTTGTGGCTTTACCATGTAGCAACGACGGGCCAAATTTGTGCCATGATATAAACCCCAAAAAAATAGATGATACATAAACTGATCACAAATGCTTTGATATATATTACGAAATGGTTTGTGTGAGTGATGATTTTTTCTCATTTTTCTCGCTTGGAGGGACCATTAAGAAACATGATCCCTGCAGCTAATGGGTTAATCCACCCAAACCAAACCAAACCCAACCAAAGGGAAATAATAAACAGGGCAAAAAAAATAAGTACCTTGCGAACGTTGATCCCAGCGTGTGTCTCCCCTCGAGCATGTCTGTTCCTCAGCTCAGTCACTGTGGAGATTGGGCTCAAACCAGCGTTCTCGGACAGGATGGCCGGGATGACCTCAAGCGACTCGGCGAAGGCTCTGCAAGAAGGGGACAAAGTTACTTATGGATCTAAGGTTCATACAATGCAGTGGTAGAGGTTACTTTTGGTTCTAAGGTTCGTATGAGATCCCTATTTCTCCGAGGATGAAACACACACATTTAGCTAATTTTATCACATTAGTTTTGCACTCTACTCTTCCTCTTATTTCCCTATTCCTTCCGTATTCCAAGAAATTAAGGTTGATGTTACTTTCAATGTTCCAATGTTCACTCTATTCTACTCCTGCTCTTCCTCTACTATCACTCTCCTTTCTACTCTTATCCACTCTCTACTCTCCCTTTTCCTCTGTTATTCACCCCTATCACAAGAATTACAAGTGGACGTTACTTTTGATGTTCCTGGGTTCCTTCACGCTCCGAATTTTACTACAGCGGAAGGGAAGACTGCTTTTAACAACTATTCATATTTACTAACATCACTCTCTCTCACACTCTTCCACCCTGCCTTCCTCTTTCATTCCCTCTCCCTCTCTTCCCCCAGATCCTTCCTTCTAGCAGTGGCCCTTAACACTTATCAAATCCCCCTCGGTGATTGAAATAGCAGTGAACACCTGTCGAACTTGCACCCACCTGAAGCAGTAAGCGTCCATGCCCTTCAAGGTGTGTGCAAATTGTGTGAGCTTGACGGAGAGCTCAGCCTCCGGAGCGCCGCCACCGGGGATGAGGAAACGCTTCTTCACAAGACAGCGGATGACACAGAGAGCGTCATGCAGCGAGCGGTCGGCTTCCTCCAGCACCTAGAATGTTTTTGACTTTCACCGACCGAAGCGAATAAATGCGATCTTAAAAACTATTGGTCCAGTCCGGCAAAATTGTACAAATGCCGCGACCTTCATAAGAGTGTTCTGCTTGTATGAGGGTGCGTGAATGTGTTTCTGAGTCAATTACGTGTTTCCGCTATTTGTGGAGTCAACAATATATATTTTTTTTACAGCAAGGAGGCAGCTCAAGGGCAAAAAATAAATAAACAGGAACATAAAGGCCCACTAAACACTGCTCCAACAACAACAACAGAATAATAATAATAAATAAATAAATAAATGAAAAAAAAAGAGGCCAGAAGAGAGGTTAAATTTAAGTGGAGAGATGTCTTGATGCTCTCCTCTTGAAGCTGACCCCAAGACAGGAGAATGGGAACATTGCCATTCAGCTGGGAGGATGCCACTGCCTCCCAGACCTTGCTGTTTTCTTCCTTTTTAACCAGACTTTATGTATGCTTTATAAACCACAGCAAACATTTCTTAAGACATGTTTGCTGCATAGAATGTGATTTTTTTCATCATTGTTTCCTTTTTTTTTTGCCCTTGAACTGTTTCCTTTACTATAAAAAAAAATAATAAAATGAAAAAACACTAGAAAAAAAGTAAATTATTCCTCACCTGCCTATTACTGCCCCGGAGAAGGATGGAGACGGTTCGGCCTGGGTTCTGGACTCCGGTGATTTTAACAAACTTGCTCGAGCCGGCCTGGATCTCCTCCGACAGTTCCGCCGTGCCCAGAGCCTCGGGTGTGAAGTGGTCAAGCGATGCGACGGGCCGGCAGCCGAGGGTCTTGCACACAAACTCGATGTCCTCACGTTCAATGTCCTTCACGACCATGATCTTCTGCTTGGCTAAGAGATGCAGGCCCAAGTCACTGACGGCATCTCTGTAAGGGAGTAATATAGCATCAGGGTAAGGTGTTGTATGGGGTAAGATGACCTTGACTACCCAAACCTACTCCTTATAAAAACAGATGAGAAAGACAAAGTATGACAAATATAGATACAAAATGATAATAATAGTAATAATAATAAAAAGAAGTAGAAAAAGAAAAATGAGTCAAATGACACAAAAGTAATTAAAAAAGAAGGGGTAGTAAAAGAAAAAGAAAGAAGAAAAGAGGAAAAAAAAGAAAGTGTCAAAGAAGAGAAAGGAAAAAGGAAAAGCAAGAGAAGAACAGGAGCAAAAAAAAGGAGAACAAGAAGCAATAGATGTAAAAGCAGAAGAAAGAAAAAAGTTAAAATAAAATGAAAAATAAGATAAAGGAAAATTAGTTGAAGAAAAGGAGAGAAACAAAGAAAAAATAAAAACAAAAGAATAACAGAACATGAACCACCATAAAAAAAAAAGCTAACCAACCCTCACACCACCACCAAGTCACCCATCTCACCAGCTTACCTGAGGATGGACTTCTGGATGAGGAGAACATTGCATCCGGCGGCCTTGATCTTCTTGGTGATGTTGAGGATGTACTGCCGTTCCTCGCGCAGCACTCGGTCCATGGCAGCGTAGTCTCGGATCAGCACAGTGTTGTCCATCTGTAAGCAGGCAACGGGAGAACTTGTAGTGAGGTAATGGTGCTTTGCCGATAAAATAAAATAAAGAAATAAAAAGGAGTCTGCAAGACCACAAGAAAAGGAACACAAAACTAAGAAGAGGAAGAAGAGGAAAAAGAGAAGAGGAGGATGAAAAAGAAGAGGAAGAACTTGTAGTGAGGTAATGGTGCTTTGCCGATTAAATAAAATAAAGAAATAAAAAGGAGTCTGCAATGCCACTAGAAATAGAACATGAAACTAAGAAGAGGAAGAAGAGGACAAAGAAAAGAGGAGGATGAAGAGGAAAAGGAAGAACCTGTAGTGAAGGAAGTAATGGAGCGTTTCCGATAAAATAACGTAAAATAAAAAATACAAATATACGCAAGGATGATGAGTGGGGTTTAAAGAGGGGAATTAAAGTATTATTTCACCTGTTTCAACTTCGAACGCATCTCCATTACTTAAACCTCAAGTGCGTTATACTATCAATTTGCTTCATGATCGCATTCCCAGGAACGTAGCCAAATCATACAGTAAATCGTGAGGTAAATCGCATAATAAAGCAATAAGAACTCACATCAGTCTTTGGTGGGGAGATACAGAACTGTATGAGACCAATCTTTGCCTTCTCCATCTTGCTGGGGCCACCAACACCCTGAGACTTCTGGGTGAACACGATGCCGTCCACAAGCTGGGAGTCCTCCACCGTCTCGCCGAGCTTCTTGATGATGTGGATGTCCTTGAGGTCCACGTTGGTGTCCTTGTTGGGGTCGATGATCTTCAGGACAGCGTCAACTGCCATGGGGGCCAGCATGCCGGAGTGCTCATGAACCACCTGGGAAATTAGAAACATGATACATAAATTTTGGATAGTGAATAAAAGACAAAAAATGAGGAATATGACAGAATGCTTGTGAACCACCTGGAAAAATAAGCGACAGTTGTAAGGTTTGGATAAGGAAGAGAGAAGAGGAAATAAAGGAGGAATATGTCAGTGCTCATGAACAGCAAGGAAATTTAAGAGATGATTCGTAAGTTCTGGACATGAAAGAAGAAAAGGAGAAAAAGGGGAAGATATGAAACCCAGACAGTGAATGATTACAACAGGAACACATAAACATTGGATAAATAGAGAAAAAAGAAAGAAAAAGAGGAAATTAAGGGACTTAGACAATAAAAGAAAAATAAATAGGTACACAAATTTTGGATAACAAGAGAAAAAAAAAACAGGAAGACAAATGACCCTTTCTTTCCGGCAAAAAAAATAAAGGACACAAACACCCACCCACCAGATATCAGGACAGAAAAACACGTGGATTACCTTTGAGTTGAGGGCAGTGTTTGCGCTCTTCAGCAGGGAGGCGTTGTCGGTGAGATCCACAGGGATGGCCATGGACTCCAGCACCTCCACGGCCTTAGCGGAGAAGTGGAGCAGCGAGTCTGAGATCGCGGCCGGGTGGAAGCCTTTGGTCAGCAGCTTCTGGGAGGTTTCCAGCATGGCGCCTGAGTGAATGGATATTGTATTAATGGTTAGATAAGAACACCCACAACCACCATAGTGATCCACTCTTTGGGAGCCACAGTAAGGGCAATATCAGTACCTAATTCCATCTCAAAATTGGTTATGTTTGGCAGTACACAAACATTAAAGTAGTATGGATCTATATTACGGAAATAAAACTATGAAAAATTATGCTAAGATGTATAAAAAAATAAATAATAATCATGCTAATAAATAAATAAAAGAACTATTTCTGGATAAACAATGCATATCAATCGCTATCTGTATTCTGACTAATCCATTTATACTTCAGCTAAAATCACTGTTTTCTGGGGGAACTCAAAATTTCTTGTTTCAATAAATTATAACTAATAGGTTTTCCAGTAAGTGAAATTTAAACTTAAGAACATAAGGAACTTGCAAGAGGTTGGTAGGCCCATACAAGGCGCCTCCTAAAAAACTAACCATACAAAACCTGACTGTGAATAAATTTATCTAACCTTTTCTTGTATGTATTGATCATATTTTACCATACCCTTCCCTTGTTGCCCTCTGCCCTGCCCCTCACCCCGCATACACTCACCAGCCAGGATAACAACGCTGGTGGTGCCGTCCCCAGCCTCAGCGTCCTGGGCCTGGGAGAGCTCGACCAGCATCTTGGCGGCGGGGTGCAGGACCTTCATCTGCTTCAGGATGGTTGCCCCGTCATTTGTGATGGTGACCTCCCCTTTGCCATCCTGGATCATCTTGTCCATCCCCCGTGGCCCCAAAGATGTTTTGATGGCATCGGCGACAGCTACAGGAGGTTGTTTGTGTGTTAGTTAGGGTTTTGGAATAAAAATTGTGTGAAAATTCTAGAATCCAATGAAATCAGACAGAGATGGGAAGGGGGGATAGGGAGGAAGGATGCATGGAGGCTTCATCAGAGGGACCATCAGGAGTGTAAGCAATGGGTGAGTGAAGTAACGCACCTCCTGACGTATGTTCCTTGTTAGTTTAGTTAGACAAGATGGCGATTTTGTGACAGATGGAGAAATTTATGATTTAGCTTTGGGATTTCTGATTAAAATCGTACAAAAAACTGGGACCTAATGAAATGTCATCTTGTATTGTCAGATATGTCTTCTACTAACCTTCAAACCCCTTAGAAAACTGCAGGAAAGAGTGTAAAAAACAAAACAAGCTAAGCAAAGTTAACCCAGTAACTGCGGTGATCATGTTTCTTAAAGGTGAGATAAATGAGAAAAAATCATCACTCAGGCAAACCATTTCATAATATATATCAATGCATTTGTGATCAGTTTATGCATCATCTATTTTGGGGGTTTATATCAAGGCAAAAATTTGGCCCGTCACTGGTTCACAATAAAGCCACAAATTTGGCCCGTCGCTGGTACATGGTAAAGCCACAAATTTGGCCCGTGGCTGCTACCAGGTTAAATATGACAAAAGAACAGCAGTTAGTTAAGTAGGAGAGAGATATCAGCTTTACCTATCTTTACCTGAAACTAATTCACTTATTGTGGCCACATGACAAAAGGAAGGCACATAATCAGGTAGACTTTCAACCATCATTCATCTGTGTTAATGAATATATCGGCATGTCAAAAAAAAAAAAAAAAAAAAAAAATAATCAACCTCATTATCTAACAAGTATTACTTATTCACTTATTTAGGCCATTGAACAGGCTAATACACACCTTTTAACACCAGGTATCAGAGGGAAGATGACTAATGAGGTTAACTTTTAAAACTGATTCACCTGGGTCAGTTTTAGGGAGCAGGTGTGGAGGTATGAGTCACCCTGTCAACCCTTCCACATATCCACACCCACCCTGCAAGCACCCTTCCCTTCACCATTCCACCCTATGCACTACACCACCCCCACACCCTACCATCCACCCTGTCATGATAGTTAACCTTATATTACCATACATTAATAAAAAAAAAAAAAAAAAAAAAAAAAAAGGAGTCTGCCAATCCACCTATCCAGTATCCACACCAAGTCTTTATACACCTTTCACCCTACACACCCTCATTGTCTCACCTGCACCCTATCACACACCCTTCCACCCTGTTTAACCTTATATGGGACCACCCTGCCAACCCACCCACACCCATTCAAGGAAGCATGACACCCACCCTGCCAGCACCCACACCCAGCCTGTTTACATCTTTCACCCTACACACCCTCACTGTCCCATCCATACCCTTGCACCCTGTTTAACCTTATATGGGAAAGACAAAGGAAAGAAAGTCACCCTGTCAACCAGCCCACACCCATTCAAGGAACCATGACACCCACCCACCCTGCACCCTTCACCCCTTACACCCTATACACACACCCTGCCACCCCTACGTCATCTTATACACGAGAAAAAAAAAAAAAAAAGGAGACTAAATATAGCCGGCAGGCGATCGAAAATGAGTTAAAATATATTGGTTTTCTTGATTACGTCCATTAATTAGGTATTTTATGTATTGCTAAGGATGAAAACTTGATTATTCTCCATTAAAAGATCATAAAACATGTCTTAAAGTTTATATATCATCAAAATAGCGAAAAATTAGTCAGCCATGAGTTAGGAAATAATAAATGTAATCTATTTATTAAACCAGTTAACACAATAAAGGGAAAAAATATCATAGACTGTATATCACGTGAGGTTTATATCAACGTTATTTTCCTTGTGGTTTTGTGAATAAATAAATAAATAAATACCTTTGGCCGCCACTATATTGCTGGAGCGGATCTGAGCTGGCTTCTCCTTGTCCTTAAATTCACTCTTACTCATGCCCTTGGCGGTCCTGAAGGCAGCCTTGGTCGCCATTATGGATATTTAAGGCGGCGGGGATTTATTAATGGCGTGGAGGGCGAGGTGGAAGCGGCGGATGGGGAGATACAAGGCGATTCACAGGCAGATGACAGCCACGGGACACCTCGCAACGCCGCCCTCTTGAAGCTTCCTCTTCCTCCTCTTGCTGCCTTTCTTGCGTGACTCACTCGCCGGCTTGTAAAAGTGTCGTACGAATAAGTTTTATATTTTGTTTTGATAATAAGGGAAGCAGCTCAAGAAAATAACAAAGAAAAGAGCCCACTAATCACGGCCCCTATAAAAGAGTATATATATTAATGGCCAATAGAGATGTTAATTTCGATTGGAAAAATAATAATAATAATAATAATAATAATAATAATAATAATAATAATAATAATAATAATAATAATAATAATAATAATTAGCTATATAGTCGTCCTCTGAGCAAAGTACAGATTATCCAGGCTCACGGAGGGGCAACAGGCAAGCAGAAGCAGGCAAGCAGAAGCAGGCAATATGGGCACAGGCACTTCGGCTTCCGCTCACAAAATCGTGCGTGACCCCATTGCCCATAGCTGCCCGTACCCATTGGCACTGTATCTATAGTTGTATTTTACGGGGTCCATATCAAGCTCGCAGTGTCCCTTCTTTTCAAACTATTCCATCGTATTTATCGTTAAGACTCAGTGTTTGCAGCCCATAAGACCTCTTCCGGCATTATACTTCATTGATTTACAGTTTTGTTCCGGAGAGCGACCGTACTGGCGGCGAATATCGTATTACTTTGCTGATCGTCGTACAATACCTGCATGGGTTGTTTTGATTGTTCAAGAAGATGCTAGAACGTTTACAGTGACTACTATGTATATGATGAAGTGCTAGATATTCGTGTATTTAATTGCTTATTAGTTTGACGTGATGCAAAACCTATGAGGAAATCTATTGGGAAATCTTGCCATTCTGAGTATAACGCGGACTCGAAATGTCACCAAACTGTCCTTACAAGCTCAGATAAAGACGAAGAAATACCAGAGAAAAATAATAGATCTGTACAGCTGTTGTGTGATATGATAACTATTTATATAAGTCACCCTGTCATATCTTTTCCCCATGTATGGATAAAAATTTGCCTTCGCGAACTCTGCGCGTTCGGAACACGTAGAGAGATCGTGACTTCGACTTAGTTATATCCGCCCATGTAATGTAGGACGATAAATAACGCTATAAACTACTAATCTGTGTAGTTATATGAAATTCATGTTATTTGCATACAATAATTGTGGGATATCGTTCAATACATTCGTTTGTGTATGTTTGTTAAGGAAAGAGATCGATTGAGCTAATGTTATATCTGCTTGCATGAATAGCTGAAGGGTTTAAGTAGTAAGATAGTAATAGTAATAGTAGTAATAGTAATAGCAATAGCAATAGTAGTAAGTAGTAATAGTAAAGTAATAGTAGTAGTAATAGTAGTAATAGTTGTAGTAATCGTAGTAATAGTAGTAAGTAGTAAGTAGTAATAGTAGTAAGCCAAAGTAGTAGTAGTAGTAATAGTAGTAATAGTAGTAATAGTAGTAGTAAAAGTAGTAAGCCGAAGCCACGCCGCCGAGGGTTGGGCGGCGCGCGGTAAACATGGTGAGGAGAGAGGTGTCTGCAGGCGCGGCCCCGACGAGACATGGAGACTAACCCCCAGGACCAGGACCCGGCCAAGACCTGCGAATACGACCCAAGTAACAACCCTCCTCAAGCTGATGGCAGAGTTTTGCGCCGCAAGGCCTTGGGTGGAGTCCCCGGGGCGGCCATGGCTGGGTGTGGAGGGGCGCGGGGACCCTTGCCTGGCGGGGGGGGCTCACCGATATTTATTTACATTATTGCCGCTGCCTATTTCGTATGATTTTCCCTTCCATTTGATAACCCATCACCTCATTTGAGTGTTGTTTTAAGGCCTCATTTGTTGTGGAGAGGAATAATAACCGATACATGATCTGTGTCCAATCACCCCCCCCCACCCCCTACCCCCCTTCTGTTAGCAGGTTACTTATGTCTTCACCCGTCTTAGTGAGCATAAGGGGGGTCGAGGGGGGCAAAGCCTGGTTAATCTAGCTAACTACTGCTTCTAATATACTGGATAAAATAGTATGTTGAGTGCATAGGATACTTCATTTGCTGCACAAGTTTGGACACATATTTCATGACTATTTTCACACTTGTTTTCATCTCTCATCTTTTCTGTGGTATCCAAGGAATTTAGAGGAAAATATATGTATGACAACAAAAGAGCAGTTGGTTAAGTAGGAAACGAGATATTGGTGTATTGAAAATTGCAATCTTTATCTAATTGTCATGGTCATATTATGACACACTTGTGAGACCAACACTGGAATACTGCTTCATGGTGTGGGATCCTGACACACAGAAACATTGATAGGTTAGAACAAATCAACACCAAGGTGGCTAGGTTCATTACAAACAATTACACTTGAACGCCTGGCATCACAACACGCATCAAACAACAAATAAACATGGAACCTCTTCACATACGCAGACAAGTACACAGACTTACACTTATGCACAAGATCACAAACACTCACATTGACATTGATCCACAAACATACTTACACAATGCAAACAGTCAACATACTTGTAACACACACATCCATTAATGGGTACCAAACATATCATACTAACATTGACGCATACAAGCACTCATACTTTCTACGTACTATATGTGACTGGAACAGCCTCCCTCATCAGATTTTAGATTGTGGTACAATAGACTCATTCAGAAAACAAATACACACTCACTTGTCACCACAACACACCAACACTAACAATTACACTTGATTCACTTCTCTCCCCTGCACACTCAGCTCCCCCGTTCCCCCAACAGCCAACACAAACATGCGTGTTATGCACCTGTGCAGGTGCCCTGTGCATTAATATCCAGATCCAGATCCAGATTAAACTGCACAACAAACGAGGCATCAAAACACTCAAATGAACCGAAACTAACACTATCAAGGGGAAGAAAAATAGAAAGTGGCAGTAAAGGTTATCTTTATATTATTTGGGAGTACATGGGCTGGGGAGGGGGTTCCATGCATTGTCTGGGGGGCCTATACAGGGTTTGAATGGGCCTGAGATTCTTTCAGCTCATAGGCTACATAATACTGACCGTTTATTTTTTACTTTCCAGATGTCAATCAAGATGAACTCATCAAAGCACAGGAAAAACAAATTGCAGAAGAGGTAAAACAATAATATGCACATTAAAATTACATAATGAAAGAGTGAAAGTAGTCATACTCATAAACAGTCTTGCTTATTGATTGGTAATATTTGGCTTGGGGGTCTTCAAAGCTGCCGTGTTGGAATGTGCAGCTGCTGGGCCTAAGTAGTGGTTGAGGTGATCTTACTCTTTATTGTCTTCCAGATAAAGGCCAACACCTCCATGGTTGGCTCCCTAGATGGCCTTAGTTCCCTGGAGGAGGAATACTCAAATGATCCGGTCTACAGCAGTAAAGTGAGGAATCCGCGTTACTATTTCTTCTTCTTATTTTTATTATTATTACATACATTATTATTTACACATCGTCATTCGTATTTTTGTTATTGTTATATTATTATTCATTTCTATTATTATTTCTGTTATTTATTTATTTATATTATTGCTATTACTCTCGTCAAGATGGAAACATATATGCAGAGTAGTAATTTTTCATTCATTGGGTTACATGTGCATATGCATAATACATAGACCACCAAGCGCTAAAATATTATTAATACAACATTCAAATTCTGTATTGATCTTTTAAATGGCTTAAGAAGTACTGTTTTTGTTTTTTCTTATTTTTATTCATACATTTACTGTAATTTTATCTTTTTTGGGTATCATCCTTTTTATCTTTTTTTTTGTCATACTTTTCAGGTCAAAACTCTTCTCCCAAAGTTTTCCAACGTCCGCCGAACAAGACCAGACGGCAACTGCTTCTTGAGGGGCTTCATATTCGCCTACCTGGAGTACTGCATCCACCACCGGGACGAGCTGCTCAGGTGAGGCAATTGAACCTGACTTAGCTGGAAGACAGAAGAGAGAGAGGACCTGATAAGACTTGATAATAATGTTTGAATTAGTTGAGGGAATAGAAAATTTGCACAGAGAAGAACTTTTAATCAGATTCCAGTTTTTGGCTACCTATTTTTTACCTCTATCTGTTTTTGTCATACCATTTCCTGCATTAACCCCTTAGGGACGCCTGTCCCGCCTGCGGATGGCCCATTTTCTTTAAATTTCCCTCGCTTTCTCAGTGTCCTTGACCGCTTCCCTACTCAGATAAACACTCTCTGGCAACCCCCACGCAGTAGACATACAAACATACGCCTAGCCACACAATCACACACACACACGTACATGATGGAGGGTGGAAACGAGACTCCACCCTCTCCCCAGCCATCCACTTCCACCGGCGCTCGTCCACGTCGTGTTGTTAGGAAGAGAAAAAAACATTAAACACTAGTGGCGATGTTAGGCGAGCCCTTGAGTCACGTGGCCAGCCGGGAAACAAGGAGTGGCTGAGGGGCGGGCGGCCTGGAATTTTCCAGTGACCCTTCTCCCTGGTATGCGCTCCGCCCCCCTCCCTTCCCTTCATCCCCACCACCACACCTGACATGACTTGTGTCTTCTGTAAACTTCCTCTCCTGTCGTCTGCCTTGTGACAAAGGAAGCCGAGCGCGTGTACACGTGACCGCCAGAAATTCACTCCAGCCTCTGATTTCTAGACCTCCTGTAGGTGTCTTCTTTTTTTTCCAAATTACTATGCATTTCTGTGTTTGGCTTGCTCATATCTACAACTTTTTTATTTTTTTTTTTTGTCAGACGGAAAAAAAAATGTCATTTTTTTGGTTTTCCTTGATTTCTAGGCGAAGTATGGAAATAATTGAAATTCCGAATATACCATCAGAAAGCACTTGAAAAACTCTAAAGATTTTGTTAAATGAATTTTTTTTAAATACCCACATGAAAATCGGCGTTTTGTTTTGCGTTCTGGCCAATTCAGTTGATTATTTTTTGCGTCCCAAAGGGGTTAAGAATTCATACTCATGTTTTTAGCAGAGATTATATTTTCCTGTTGGTATTGATTCAGACTGCTGGATTTTCTAAGTGGCAGACTACAGACTAATTGACGTGTAGCTGCTACTCTCTATATGCCAGATTCTTTTCTCTCATACTTTTGTTTCCTTCAGATTCAAGAAATACCTTGAGAGCAGCAAAGAGGAATTGTTTGAAATTGGATTCCCCAAATTCACTACAGAAGATTTTCATGACATGGTAAGCACTTCATCTATAATTGTTTGCCTTTCAGCAGAGTCTTGGAGTGTTATATAGGAAGCAGACACCATGCTTTACCTTTGAATGCAAGTTAGATGCTCCTGTAAATAATGTCTAGCAAAAGAGTTCTTCCTCCCACCTTTGGCCACCCATTCTGTACTCTTTTTTGTTGGAGCTGCAGTTGGTGGGCTTCTGTTTCTGTTTTTTTATGCCCTCAAACTGTTTCAACTGATGTGAAAAAAAGAATTGCTTGATCTCTTTATCTCCCTTTTCGTGTGCAGTTCATGGAAGTTGTCAGTGATCTGGAGGGGAGCGGGAGCGTGGACCGTGTGGAGGCCGTCTGCAATGATGCCGGCACCTCAGACTACCTGGTGGTGTACCTGCGGCTCCTTATCTCCGCTCACCTGCAGAAAAACGCCGAATTCTTCAGCTTCTTCATCGAAGGCGGAAGGACAGTGGAGGAGTTTTGTAAGCAGGTAAGAATGATGTAAAAAAGGTGCTTGAGGTGGATTGAACAAGCTAATCCTCACCTTTTTTAAACAAGTATTCTTTAGCTTATGATCTCTCTTCTTTACTGTACAAGAAAACTATATTGCACGAGGTAGATTAAGCTAGCTAATCCCTCCCATTTCTAACCTAATCCTAACCAAACAGGAGTATTCTGTAGTTCATGATCTATCTCCTTAATTTATATAAATGCCTTGGGTGGACTGAACATGCTAATGCACACCTTATTTTAACAGCAGTGTTTAATAGCCCATGACCTTTTTTTTTCCTTCTTTACAGTAACAAGCAGTTTAAGGATAGAAAGAAATGTTATAAAAATCCCTGAGGCATCTCCTGCGTTCCTTTCCTGCTGATGGGTGAAAAAATAAAACTTATTATTACGAATTGTTATTATTATTGAAGAAAGAGTATCTGAAGTGGACTGAGCAAGCTAATCCATCCTCCCCTTCCCCACACAGGAGGTTGAGCCCATGTACCGGGAGTGCGACCACCTTCACATTGTGGCGCTGACGGCTGCCGTGGGGGTGGGCGTGCGGGTCATGTACCTGGACCGTGGGGAGGGGGCCAGCCTGGTGTCCCACGACTTCCCCGAGGACAGGGAGCCCATCATCCACCTCCTGTACCGCCCTGGCCACTATGATATACTCTACAAAGCATAATGATCACTTTGTATAATAGCTTGTTGAACTAGATTTTGATATGCTTTTTTATTTCCATTCAACCACTACTGAGTGAGTAAGGGTAGTGAACTTGTCTTGCACTCCATCTATCAATCTGTCTATCTACCTAGTGTTTGGTTGTCTCACGGTTTTCGGAATATTTATCCAAAATGACGATGTGTTGAGCTGACCTGATGATGATTGTGTATACACTGTGCATCTCGCCCATACATACTTAAGAAATATTTTTGATGTATTTTTTGATAGATCTAAATGATGACTTATATTCTTAGCACTATTTAAGCTGGTAATGTGAATTCTCAGATTTTTTTTTTTTTTTGTCTTTCCACGACTGTTTCAGCGATACATGCCACTATGTTATTATTTATTCAGTGTGTCTGCAAAGATATTGGTTTTTATTCTTATTAGAAGACAATAAAATTCAGTGAGTGAGGAATTGTATTTGCATTCTCCATCTGCGTTTGTAGAAGCAGAGAAAGCTTGTAATGAAAGGAAATAGTTGACATATAGAAAAAGGAAGAGGACATAATGGGATAAATACTTCTAATGATAATTTATGTTATTTACTTATTTGATTTGAGTATTCCTATTCATGTAATTACTCATGAATTTTGGATGAAGGGGGAAAGAAAACGGAGATAATCAAAAAGAAAATTAAACTATGGGAAAGGAGAAATTAAATAAAGAGAAGACCACAAAAGATGTTAAAATGCAAGAGAAAGAAGGAAAGAAAAGGCAACAATAAACTATCAATCAATCAATCAGGAAACAGAGAAAAGACACCACACAAAAAATAAAGCGCAAGAGATAATGAAGTAGAGAGAAAACCACAAGTGAAACTAAATTGCAAGGGAAAGTAGAAAAGGAAATATAAAAGAGACCACAAGAGAGAACGCAAAAAAAGATAATAAAAAAAATATTAATAGGCGGTGCCGTTGCAAAGGCTGAAAATCGGCGCTACTTGGCTCACAACAAAACAAAAACACGAGACGTCCTCCGCTGCCGCATGTCACGCCTGTCAGACCCCCTACAGACCTAGGCCTACCCAGCCTTAGCGGATTTACTCCATTTTTTTAAGTTTCTGTGCAGTAATACGGTTGACAGCAGAATGGGACAGCATATATAATCCCTGACCTCCTTCAGACTCCTCCATCACCCCCCTCAGGATTGGCTGCACCGGCTGAACAGACATAGATAAAGACGAAGAGAAGTACGTAAGACCAAGGCTGAACATATTTAGTCATAATTACTAGACAAAGACCTCTCCAATTTATTGCCTCTGCCTCCATTACCCGCCTCAGGATTGGCTACACCTGCTGAACAGACATATATAAGAGACGAAGAGGAGTACGTAAGACCAAGAATGAACATACAAAGTCATAATTACCAGACAAAGACCTTTCCAATTTAGTCCCTCTGCCTCCAGTACCCACCTCAGGATTGGCTACACCGGCTAAACAGATAAAATTAAGATACGAAGACCATGCCAGTAATACCCGAGACCAACGGCTGAACAGAGAAAGCCATAATTACAAGGCAAATACCATACCAATAGTGCTTGAAATCCAGTGACCCTTGCAGTGGTGTAGTCTGAAACTTGGGTCTCGTGTCTGTGTCCCCAACCTGACTTAGAGAAGACATTGATTGCTGAAAAATACCAAAACATAATACCGGTGCATATAACAAGAATGAGGATGCACAAAAATATCTAGAAAGGTGGACGTTCGGAGCGAGTATAAGTGGTGACGTTCACAAGAAGAAGAATAAAGCAGCATCGGGATGGGTAGTGGAGAAGCCGAAGGAGGCAGGACAGACCCCGAGAGTGTGTCCTTCACCCACCGGCTCCTCAACACTCACATCACCGCCCTCAGCACCAAGGAGAATGTCGTGTTCATTGGTAAGTGTGCTATGAGATGTATCCACTTTCTCTTGTTGCTATATTGAAATCAGATCAGCGATATCATTTTTATGTTGGCTCCTGTGGGTCCTTTCCTCCCCGCTGCTTTGCCACACAGTCCAAACACCTGTCTCTTCCTCTCATATATTATCTGTTGCTAACACATGAGAGGAAGAGATAGGTCTTGGGACTGTGTGGCAGAGTTGCGGGGAGGAAAGGACCTACAGGAGCCAACGCAAAAATGATCTTGCCATCTTGGTTTCATTATAGTCTGCCTTCCCACTGTCTCTTACTTATATATATAATGTGTCTGTTAATCACTCCAAAATCATGTCTTGCAATCACTTAGAGAACATGTCTTTTACCCACTATGACATTGTCTTCAAATTGGAAAAAGACCAATATAAACCCTTGCTACTGAAAAATATTAGTAGATTAATTCAAAATGCATGAAAACTTACCAGAAAAAAAAAGTTGTTTTAACCTTAAAATTAGAGAATGAATTATACTAAAAATTTACCAAAATGCAATAAACAATTCCCTGGTCAGTTTTTTTCGCTTATAGTTCTCTTCCATGAAAGCCTCACAGCCTCAAGCATAACCTCTTAATAATAAGCTCCATCATGTCAAATTACAGGTCTATTGACACACACACACAGAAACACATTTACCTTTTCTTCCAAACAGGTGAGGGCCAGCACTGCCATGCGCATGACGTGGCCAGTGGGAGGCAAGTGGCCAGCACTCAGGTGTTCCGTGCTGCAGCGGTGCATGGTCTCAGGGTCCAGCCCAGCCCAGGGGACAGCAGGGCAGCGTGGCTAGTGCTGGCGTTTGGACAGAAGAGTTTGGCGGTGCTTCTCTATCTCGCTGCTGAAGGGAAATTGTATGTATGTCATGTGTTTGCTTGTGGATGGTTAGTGTTAGTTTACCTTTGGATATTAGCAGCACCATAATCATTTACTAGTCCAGGGTGATGTGTGGTATATATATCTATTCATCTGTTTATTTATCTATTTATTCATCATTTTTTTAGGTGTGAGCTAGACTTAGGGTCACAGGAGCATCATATTCATTCACTAGTCCAGGGTAATATGTTGTATAATTTAATTCATCTGTTTATTTATTTATTTATTCACTATTTATTTACTGATGCACTTCGTAGTCATTTCATTGTTGTGTTTTTGGGTGAGAGGAGCACTGAAGACCATTATTTATATATTACTGCATCTTTTAACCATTGCATTCTTGCGGTTTTGGGTAAGAAGAGCATCAAGGTCTATTGCTTATTCATTGCTGTACTTTTTAACCATTCCAGTGTTGTGCTTCAACCCGAGAGCACCGTTGAGGACTGGATCGTCGACGCTGGCCTGGAAAAGGACCTCTCACACATTGTCGTAGCCACAGGGCACAACTCGCTCCTGCGCTGTCAAACCCCAGACCTGGCGGAGCGCTGCAGGAACCTCTGGGAACACACAAGCGAACTAGAACCTGAGGCCTCACCAGGAACACAAGAGGCAGAATCTATAGACTTAATGCACAGAGTAAAGGAAGGTGGAAGGACCGGTAACTTGACTGTGAATGAAGATGAAAGGATTGACGGCTTAGCTGGGAAAGAAGAAGGAAGTCGTTGTGACCAAGCTGTGAGGGAAGATGGAAGGAGTAGTGGCTTGGTTATGACAGATGATGACAGGAGTGGTATCTTGGCAGTGAAGGAAGAGGGAAGGAGTGATGGCCTGTCCATAAAGAAAGATGAAAGAAGTGGTGATTTAGTTGTGAAGAAAGATAGAAGGAGTAGAAACTTAGCTATGAAGGGAGATGGAAAGGGTAGCGGTTTATCAGTAATGTCTCGAGTGGCTTGTGTCGAGAGATGCGTGCTCTTCTCTGGCCACTTGGTAATGATGTCTGGCCGCTGGGAGGGTGCCGTCATGCTGGCCGGCACCATGGCACTGCAGGTGATGGTGTGGGCGCCGTGGGGACCAAGGAACAGTGACGGCAATGCACTTCCTCTACACTGTTTGTGGGGACATCAGGTAAATAATGATAATTGTTTTACTTAATGAATTGATATCCTGTCTGTTGTTTAGGCCTACATTCTCAGAGCTCACACAAAACAGCATATAGAAAGTTAAATAATAAACACCAAATAAAAAGTAATATATGATGATGATTTCTCTATTTATCAATCTACTTATCATCATTTCACAACCTCTATTTTGTCTTTCAGTTCTCCATACTATTTTGTCTTTCAGTTCTCCATATTCTCAAACACTAAGAGCTCACAGAAAACAGGAAATAAAAAGCATATAAGATGATGTTATTTCTCTATTTATTCAGCTTTTTATCAATTTACAACCACAATTCTTCTTTCAGGGTTCTATATTCTCCATCACCTTCAACCCATCACAAGGCCTCATCACCACCACCTCGGACGACCGCAGCCTCAGAGTGTGGGAGGTGGTGCGACAAGACACCTCACCCCACCCCACAACCACCTCCACCATCGCCCTTCCCAACACCCCAGACGAGGAACAGCTCTACTGGACGTCCGCCAAAATCACCGAGAAGTCCGCACTCTTTGGCCACCGTGCGCGTGTCTGGCGGTCTCTCATCCTACCGTCATGTCTAGTCAGCGTTGGCGAGGACTCGATCGTATGTATCTGGGACCACTCCGGGGCACTGATGGCGTCCTGGAGGGCTCACGAGGGTGCCAGCATATGGAGTGTGGCTGCTACTGAGGGTGCCAAGGGGAGACTCATAACAGGGGGTGCTGACGGTAGTGTGAAGACCTGGAGTATGAGTGCAATGGTCCCGGTTAGAGCTGAACCGGTGGATGGACTGCCCTGGGGTGGTTCCTTAGGGGTTGATGGATGTGTGGGGCCTGCGGAAGGAAGCTCAGAGGTGACGACAGGGCAACGAGACAGTAAACTTTTATTAAACACTGAGGATGAGGGATTTAGTTTGCCTGAAGCCGCTCGCCAAGAAGCAGTTACTATAAAAATGAAGTCACCAACAATTGAAGACTTTCCAGGGGTGGCTAAAGAGAAAACAGATGATAATGGACTCCTATTGAACACTAAGAATGAGAAATCTAATACGTCTGAGTCTGGTAAACGCTTTAGAAAAACTCGCCAAGAAAGAGTGAGTCTAGAGATAAGGTCACCAGCAACGGAGGACTTCGCAGGGGTGACCAAAGAGAAAGCGGATCTTGAGCTTTTATTAAACAGCGAGGGAGGGGAGTGTAACGCGCCTGGGACTCGTGAGCTCTTCCGTGACACCCCTCAAAAAACAGTAAGAGAGACTCCAACACCAACATCAACAGAAGCATCAATGGACAGATTTGGAGACACTAACACATTACCCGAATCCCACGAACTCTTCAGCGACGCACCACATAAAAAAACACCAACAAAACCCAAAATAACAACTGACTTCCCGCGATGCCTTGGACTCTTAGGGGATGGCCTGATGGTGGTGGTGACTAACTGCGGAAAGATTTACTCCAAGATCCGTGAAAGGTCCTGGTGCTTGGAGTATGAGGACGAGAGGCTCAGTAACTATTCCATCCTTGAAGCCAGCCCGGAGAGAGGACGAGTGGCTGTGGGAACCCTGACTGGCGATATCGTGGTCTTGCGTCTAGGAGGTGAGTGAACAGACCATTTTGTGTTATAACGTCACATGTATTAGTTAATGGAGAATGAATTGATGGAGAACATTGAGAGGAACAGCGCAATGAGACTTGGAAGTGTTAGAAATAGAGGAAGGATTAGCATTGGGCCGAGATAGATGGAGGAGGACCATCTCACGTCTGACCACAAGAACGGGAGGTGAGTGTATTTTTTTTAATATTTTTTTTTATGTCTACGCCTATATTGCTGGTAGGTTTGCTTAAGGGGCCTGGATGGTAGTTGGCCCCAGCCCGTATTGGTGCAGGCAGGTGTTTATAGTGGCGCCATGGACCTTTTTGTTGTGTGTAGACGTTATGTGTATCAGTTAATGGAGAGCATGGAGAGGAGCAGTTCAACGAGGCTTAGAAGTGTTTGAAATAGAGGAAGGATTAGCGCTGGGCCGAGCAAGATGCAGTAGGATCATTGGAAGTTCAACCCTGAGAATGGGAGAAGATGGATTATTAATGAAGAAGAAAAAGAAGGCATTATGTGTGTTATTAATCTATTACTCTTCTGATTATTTTCTCATTTATTTATTTATTCATTTGTTTATTTGTTTATTTCTACAGTTGTTTTTTTGTCCTCTCAACTCCCTGACTTCACTTCCCCTTTTCAATAACAGATTTTTTTAACTGATTCCTCTACGTCATTTATAAGTGTGTATGGATATAAAAAGTACTATAGTTAAAAGATTAATAACATCAATGACTTTACCATCGCACTTTAATTCTAATCGCATTCTAATTTTACCATCGCTTTCTAATAATAACAATGTTGACTCTTTACTACGTGTGTATCTCGTTCTAGAGGGCAGCAGACTGGTGGTGGAGGCCGTGGCTGAGGGGCTGCCCGGGAAGGTGTTCGCCCTCCAGTGGCTCACAGCTGGTCGTGTCCTTGCCCTTGGAGCGTCCGGAGTCATGACCACCTGGGAGATACAGCCTGGAGGTAAGGGAGGAGAGGTGACGAGGGTTGTCTATTTACCTAGTTGTGGTTTTACAGGGCCTGGGCTTTACGCTCGTGTGGTCCCGTCTCCGTATCTACATGTATCCAACTTTTCCTTAAAGCTATGGACACTCCTCGCCGATACTGCATCCTCACTTAGCCTGTTCCAAACCTCTATATTTGGAGGTTATAGAGGTTATGTGTGTTACCTGAAGTGGGAGATAAGTCAAGTGTTTTAATAGAAGTGGATGTTAATGATAAGAGTACACATAGTTCTTACCCTTTCAATTGTGTTCATCCTTGATTTTATACTACTGTCATTTTCTATTTCTTATTTCCCTTTTTTTTTTGACGTCAAAGGACACGGCTCAAGGGCAACAAAAAAGTACCGTACAAAAAAAAGCCAGCTACTCGCCGCTCCCATAAAAGATAAAAGCAAAGAGTAGCCAAAAGAGAGGTCAATTTTGTCCTTGCTTCTGTTTTGTCTATATGGGTGCTTATAACAATTGCTGGTCTTTTTTTTTTTTTTTTATCTCGGGCATAATTAGACATCTGCTAATGGTTTCTTTTTAATTATTTGTTTCTCATATATTTATTTATCATTCCTTATTCTTTTATCATGACTTTGTGGGTCCTTATTTTTAACTGTTTCTGATCCTTTTTATTATTTCCATGCATAGTTAAGCCCCGTTCACACTCTGCCAACTCTGGGCCACGACAACCCAGCGACTTTTATGCCCCCTGAACACTGTGTAGAATCAGCATCCGGCGATCGTTTCCAGACCTCCGTCCGATCATGTGCAACCCTTTCACATCAACATTTCACACCCAAAACCTCGTATACCCCGAGTCGCTGGGTTGTCGTGGCCCAGAGTCTGCACAGTGTGAACGGGGCTTTAGTCATCGGGTAACACTTCTTCATTTACAGCAAAGGTGATTTTTTTCCTCCAGGCAAAATAAAAGCTGTCAACACTCACCACCTGCCTGTCAGCATGCACCGGTGGCTCTGTGCTGTGTATGTGCCCTCCGCTGACACACCTACTTCTGACATCTCCACCCCTGCTGTCACGCCTTATCTCGTCTGTGGTGACCGTGCTGGCAGTCTCCACCTCTACACCCTGACCGTTAGTATTCTTCTTATTTTTCTTCATATTAACACTTTTCAAACAGTTAGGGCAGCTGTATGGGTGTGTGTATATTTAACCCCTTGACTACGGATTTCCTACAAGAAGACATCGCCAAGCTACAGGAATGGAACAAAAAGTGGCTGCTACAATTCAGTGAAGCAAGATGTAAAGTCCTGCACCTTGGGAGGGGATATCCCGCACACCAATACCACATGGGAAGCACTCCACTATCCACCACAGAGGCAGAGAAAGATATGGGAGTATACGTTACCAGGCTACCAGTGAAGGCGAAATCCATGCCAATCACAGCGGACGGGTCAAGGCACCAGGAACCATACTTACCTATCTTTCTTAGCTCCCCAAATCTGGTTTAGTATAGCATTGTCCTCTCACAGTCTCTCTTCATAAGGGGAAACATCTGACACACTAATGGAGGGAGAATTGGCATTGTGATTAAACTTTGCATTCCTTAAAAGTATCAATTTACCTTCCTGTGTTGTTTGGCAGGTTTTAAGTTATCCTCATTACCCAGTTCCTCCGACTTCCACTTAGCTTCTTCAGGCATGGGTGATCTTTCTTTCTTGTACGGGAGGGGAGTAAGCAGTCCCCTCATTGTCCTGTTTTGTAATGAAAGACTCCCCTGTTCCTCTCATCCAGGTTACCGTACGTCTCTTTACTCCTCAAACTACCCTCTGTTTGTCTTCACTAATACCGGTTGATGGCTGTCAGCAAATGTGAACCAAGGCTTATATCAATGTTTTAATCAGCAACAAACTCTGGTGAGCTTTTCTTTCCTTGATTCCTGGGCGGAGTGGAAAAATTTGGGCGGCTTTTCCGATACCCTACGCCCCTGTCCACCCAGTAGTAAATGGGTACCAGGTATTAATCAGGGGTTGTGTCCTGTCTCCTGGGGTCTGTTCCCTTCTTCTATAATTCCTTCCCCTTCTGTCTCTCCGGCATATGACCACAGATGTTGCGCCGACTAAACAAAACTTTCCAGCTTTTCTTTCCTTGAGCTGCCTCTGTTGCTGTAGATGATATAGTTGCATACTCACTTTTTTATACACTAACAGAAACAGCTTAAGTCAAAACAGAACCCCAGCAAAAAATAAACCCGACTAGTCACTTTGATGATTAACAAAAAACCCTTCCACAGGACCCTAAGCCACAGGACACGTTACGAGGGATACACGGGAAGAACGGAGTGACGAGCCTTTTGTCGTGGGGTGGCGGCGGCGTTGTGTACAGCAGTGGACGGGACGGGTGTGTGAGGAGCCTGCGGGTGTGTGCTGGTGGTGGTGATGGTGGTTGCCCTCGCCTCCAGCCTCTCACAGTTACCAGGGTGTGTAGGGCAAGCTGGGTGGCACGTCTTCTCTGCGTATGGGGGAAGCTGCTGGCTGTCTGTTTTCATGGGGTAAGTAATATATTTTTGTTGTTTTGTGTTGAATATCCAGTTCGTCGCCATGATAAGGATGATAAGGATAAATGTAACCCTCCTTTATGCATCCACAACCCATTAGGGTAAATTATTTGTTGTTTAAATATAATGTAAGATACCTCCTGACAATCAGATTAGCCAAACAAAATAAATAAATAAAAACAGTACTGTCACTCTTAAGAAAATTACTTATTTTACCTCTTCTAGTTAGGATGATAAGAAGAAAAGCAATCAGTCTTAACCATAGAAAGAAGGAAGAAAAAATGTACCATCTCATTACAACAACAAAAGTTACAAATTTAATCTTATAGTTAGCTTGGTAAAGAAAAACAGGAAAGAACTATCACCCTTAACACTAAATCTTCGCATCACAGGTCAAACTGGTGCTGTGGGATGTGAAGGCAGAGCAGGAGCTGTTGGAGGTGGAGTGTGGGGGGGCGCACCGCTCATGGGACCTGGTTGTGTGTGGTGAGGAGGGCGGCCTGGTGTGTGGTTTCCTCAAGGATGGCGTCCCTCACACCTTCTCCACGTCACTCTCAGACAAGCTCCTGCCGATCATAAAGGTAAGGAGTGGTAATGTTTTGACCTTTGATGATAGTATTGTGACTTAATTCTGTTTTAAACCTTTAAGTCATACTCAAATACATGTTCAGTAGTCATTAGTCCCATTCTTGACACATTTAGGATCATCAATCATTATCTCCCTAATCCTGGCCCTTTACCATATCCCAATACCTATCCTCATCCTAACCCTTATCCTAATCCTGTCCTGGCCCCTTGAATCCCCCACGCAACCCCCACATATCATGTCACCCGAGAGTGGCCCACTGTGACTAGGTCTATTACTCTTCATAAGCATAAGCATTGCAAGCATACTTATTTGTTTCTTTAATCTTTTCTTTTTTGCCCTTCTGGAAACAAAAAAGGCTGCTGACACTGCTCACCTATACCTAAGCTGCCTCCTTTCTATAAAAAAAAGGAGGAGAGGAAGCCATCACATCCTTCCTCTTCTTCCGCAGCCTCCCCTAAACAGCCAAGAGACCATGGGCGTGTGTGTTCTGCCCCAGCCTGGCCGCGAGACCCTCCTGGTTACCGCCGGGGAGGACACAACTCTACGCCTGCATGCCCTGAGCCACCCTGGGCACCTCCGACCCCTGGGTGTTCTGCGGAGCCACCTGTCGGGAGTGCGAGCCTTGTGTGTGGTGGAGAGTTTGGGTGTGATAGTAGAGAATGGTGAAAAGGAAGGGAAATATAGTGAGTTGAGGGGACAGATAGTAGATGGCTCTGGAGATGATGATGCCAGGGTAGGGAAGGATAGTGAAATGAAGGGTTGTATGGAAGATGATGATGATAGTAATGGTTCCAAGGATAATGATAATAGAAAGAAGAGGCACATGGTAGATAGCACACAAGATGAAGATAGTAACAGCCCTGGAAATAGTAATGATGCCAAGAATAATGAAGATAGGAAGCAGGAGAAGGAACACATAACAGACGACCTTCAAGATAATAATACCAGTGAAGATAATAGTGCGAACGAGAGGAAGAGGAAGGAACAAGCAACAGACGCTACAAAACACAACGGCACTCTCTGGATGGTGTCAGCAGGAGGCCGGGCGGAGTTCAAACTATGGCACTGCACCCTAGATACTCCCACAAGTGCCTCGGTCCCCTGTGGCACTCCTACACACCCCCCAGGGCAGACGACAGGGGGAGAGGGCAAGAAAGACGACCTGAGTGTGACCTGTCGGGAGGTTGGGTCACACATGCTGCGTACCGGCTCACACAAGACTTGGAGGCACCAGCAGCTGACGTTTGACCCGGAGACGCGCTACATGGCTGCGGCGGCTTTCTGGGTCACCTCGTCTGTGGCCCTGGTGGCTCTGGCGTCCTCCGATGGGTTCCTCAGGTTAGATTATTTTTTGGATGTAAATAATGAATAGAAATTGAAATAGAGGAACGAATAGTACTAGAACGAGGAAGAAGGGAGAAGAACAGGACAGGGAGGAGAAGAGGAAGAAGAGAGGAGATAGAGGAGGAAGAGGGGATGAAGTGGAGGAATAGAGGAAGGATTAGCACTGGAGAGGAGAAGAATAGGACAGGGAGGAAAGAGGAGAAGAGGAAGAAGAGAGGAGATAGAGGAGGAAGAGGGGAGGAAGTGGAGGAATAGAGGAAGGATTAGTACTGGAGAGGAGAAGAATAGGAGAGGGAGGAAAGAGGAGAAGAGGAAGAAGAGAGGAGATAGGGGAGGAAGAGGGGATGAAGTGGAGGAATAGAGGAAGGATTAGTACTGGAGAGGAGAAGAACAGGACAAGGAGGAAAGAGGAGAATAGGAAGAAGAGAGGAGATAGAGGGGGAAGAGGGGATGAAGTGGAGGAATAGAGGAAGGATTAGTACTGGAGAGGAGAAGAATAGGACAGGGAGGAAAGAGAAGAAGAGGAAGAAGAGAGGAGATAGGGAAGGAAAAGGGGAAAGAGGAGATGGAGTGGAGGAAGAAAGGACGGAAGGAACAAAATATGAAAACGTATATTAGTTTTCCACCCAAAATTGACCTCTCTTTTGGCTACTCTTTGCTTTTATCTTTTATAGGAGCAGCAAGTAGCGTTTTTTTTTTTTTTTTTTACTCTTTTTATTGCCCTTGAGCTGTGTCCTCTTGACGTAAAAAAAAAAAAGAAAGAGAAGCTTAAAATTCTCACTCCTCATTTTCAGGCTCTTCTCATTCCAAGCTGGAGGTGAGACATCAGGAAAGGCAAGGGGGCGGGAAGAGATGCGGCTGGCGGAGGTGTGTGCCGTGGAGTGTGGGTCCTGCCTGCTGAGTGTGGCCCGGCTCGGGGGTCTGACACGGGCCGTACTAGTGACCTGTTCCACCCGGGGTCAGGTCACGTTCTGGGACTTGCAGGTATGTTGTAGAGGAGGTGTTTGATTGGTTTATGTTAATGTGTTAGTGTGTTGGTTTTGTTCATTGATCATTCATTCTTTCTTGGGTCAAACTCTATGGGTCATTCTATAAGGCATTTCCCCGCCCAAGAACGCATATTTGACAAGGCTTTCATAGGAGTTGTGGGCATATCCAGGAGTAGTTTTATGACCCTGGTGGTAGTCTGACCCTTCTTCTGTACCATGAACCTGAAAAAACACATATTTGACAAGGCTTTCGTAGGAGTTGTGGGCATATCCAGGAGTAGTTTTATGACCCTGGTGGTAGTCTGACCCTTCTTCTGTACCATGAACCTGAAAAAACACATATTTGACAAGGCTTTCGTAGGAGTTGTGGGCATATCCAGGAGTAGTTTTATGACCCTGGTGGTAGTCTGACCCTTCTTCTGTACCGTGAACCTGAAAAAACACATATTTGACAAGGCTTTCGTAGGAGTTGTGGGCATATCCAGGAGTAGTTTTATGACCCTGGTGGTAGTCTGATCCTTCTTCTGTACCATGAACCTGAAAAAACACATATTTGACAAGGCTTTCGTAGGAGTTGTGGGCATATCCAGGAGTAGTTTTATGACCCTGGTGGTAGTCTGATCCTTCTTCTGTACCGTGAACCTGAAAAAACACTCATTAGAACCTGACTGACCCCCTCTTTGACCTTTAGAAATTGCTGATGTGAGGTGTGAGAGTGTCATAATACCAACCTATATGTCTGTTATTGTTTATCACTTTGTATCTATCTTTCTGTCTCTCCTCTAACTCATAACTCAATCTCTCTTCACAGGACACAGTGGAATGGGTCTCACAACACACAGCACCTCAGGAGGAAGCCACACCTCTAAGCCACAGTCCGCCACAGCCACGCCAGCTCACCACAGTCGCCGCCCACCAGTCAGGCATCAACAGCATCACCTTCCACCACCACCGAGACCCCACGCGCATCACCATGGCGACCGGCGGTGATGACAACAAGATCAGTGTGTGGGAAGTGGTGGTGGTGGAGGAGAACAGTGGTGTTGAGGTGGTGGTGACCGAGCGGTGTTGTGTGTTTGGCCATGCGTCTCAAGTGTCAGGTGTGTATGGGTTTGTTTAGGGTGTGTTTGTTTGTTTGTTCTATAGGCGTAGTGATTTAGATAGAGTAAACATCTTCCACTCAGTTATGGGCCTTAACCCGGTAGCAGCGACGGGCCAAATTTGTGGCTTTACCATGTACCAGCGACGGGCCAAATTTGTGCCATGATTTAAACCCCCCCAAATAGATGATACATAATCTGATCACAAATGCTTTGATATATATTATGAAATGGTTTGTGTGAGGGGTGAGTTTTTCTCATTTTTCTCGCTTGGAGGGACCATTAAGAAACATGATCCCTGGTGCTACCGGGTTAAAGCCTTAGGGACACACTATCTCCCCTATCTCCTCCCGAAATTGACCTATCTTTCGGCCACTCCTCTAACTCTTTATAGGAGCAGTGAGTAGCGGGCATTTTTTTCACATTTGTTTCCTTTTTTATGCCCGTGAACTGCTTAAAAAAAAAAAAAAAACTGTGCCACTTACAGACTGTGGCCATCCATCAGGGCCCTCAAGAGAACCTGCAGGCACTATAGACAGCAAATAAGACCTCTCCCTTTTCCATTCATAATCATTGAGGTTAGAATTAGTGGCTATTGCAAGGTAAACCACAACAAAGAAGGAGGTTCAGTTTGCTTATTTTATCCCTAAGTGTTATATGGAATCAAGACCATCAACTGTACAATCTTCATTTCAGGACTGGCTTGGTTGTCAGCGGAGCATCTGTTGAGCACCTCCATCGATCAGCGTCTCACCGTATGGAAGTACAACCGAGACACAGCCATGCAGACAGAACCCACGGAAGACGTCATTTTTCACACAGAACCAAGAGAGCTCAACAAGACAGCTGGACAAGAGAATAGAACCATTGAAAAAGAAACCACAGAAGCCAAAACTACTTATCTAGAACCAGAAGAACAATACGAAACAACCAGACAGGGACATAGAACCACAAGGGAAGAACCATTAGAAGACGGCACTGATATACAAGGAGAACCATTCATGACAACTAGACAGGAAGACAGAACCACTAAAAAAGAACCGGAAAAAGACAGAACCACATGTACAGAACCAGACGAACAACGCAAAACAGGAAGACATGGAAACCGAACCACAGATAAAGAACCGCGACCAGAAGAGAACATTACGAACCGCCACTCCCTCACCCCTATAGGCTCATGCTTCTCTGGGGTCCCGGATGTGAAGGGCCTCGTCGTCACTGATATAGATGATGGAAAGAAGAAGAAGGGGAAGAAGAAGGGTCGGATAACTGAGAAAAAGGTGTTTGTGTATGGAATGGGCATGCAAGTGTTTGATGTGACTGTGGGTGATACTGTAAGATGATATAAAGATGTATGCAATAAATTAGTAGATTGGATTATTTTTGTTATTATTATTGTTAAGTATACTCGACGCAGCTGAACGGATTCTTTCTTTATTTTTTTTTTTCCTTTCTATCCTTTTTACCGACTATCTCATTTCTTCCTTCCTTTCTTTAGTTTTCCTTCTCTTTCTCTCATCCTTCATTCCTTCTGTGTAAATTTCCTTTCCTTTCTCCCTCCTTCCTTCCTGCCATCCTTCCTTCCTCTCTTCTTTTTTCCTATTCCCTCCTTCCTTCCTCATTACTTTTTTCCCTTTCCTTCCTTCCTATCTTCCGTCCTTCCTCTTCTTTCCTTCCTTCCTTCCTTTTCTTCCTTCCTCTCTTCTTTTTTCCTATTCCTTCCTCTTCCTTCCTTCCTTCCTTCCTTCCTTTTCTTCCTTCCCCTCTTCTTTTTTCCTATTCCTTCCTTCAATCCTTCCTTTTCTTCCTTGCTCTTTTATTTTTTCCCTTTCCTTCCTTTTCCTTCCTTCCTTCCGTCCTTCCTTCCTTCGATCCTCTCTCCATATAATATTTTTCAGAAGGGAAATTCGTGGGTAGGCCTAGAGGAAAGAACCATAGCACATATATATAGTTTATAGGAAAAACACACACATATATACCCAAGCAGTCTATTACAAGAAAAGTGCGCGTATAGCCTCGGTGCTTATATCCGTAACATTGAGTCTGGGTCGGGAAATAACCTAATACCATGATAAATAGATATTACCCAAAACACAGAAGGAAACTTATTGAGCCAAAAGAATGGGAGATCGACTTTTTTAGGTGCCGGGGACCGAACGTGGACCCAATATGATCTACCGTACCGGTGAGCCAAAGATATCCAACCATTTTTTATTTTATTGATAACGACTGTGCAATGTAATTGGGTTTGAAATAAAAATAAATAAAATTGGAATATCAAGTTGTAGAAAAGCAGGAATAGGAGAGAACATGAATTAATTAATAAAGACAAGGAATTAAAAGTAAGAATAGGAATATAAGACAAATGAAAAAAAAACCATCAATCAAGAGAGATCATTAATGAAGAGCAGAGAGAGTGAGAAAATAATAAGACAAGAGAAAAACCGTCAATGAAGAGGGCAGCGCCAGGGCTAAAGTAATAAGGCGTTATAAAAAACCTGTGTGTGTGTGTGCGTGTGTGTGTACGCGGTGCGCGGCTCGCGTGTCTCAGTGTTGGTTTGTAAACAAGAGTGGCGAGCAGCTTCCCGCGGCGGCCAGGCACGGCGGGCACGGCAGGCACGGCACGCACGGCTCCCGCTGCTCCTCACCATGGCGGCCGTGCAGGGCTCCAGGGGCGGCGGCCACGGGGGAGGCTTCCACCGCTGGGTCAAGTGAGTGTGGGGGCCGGGGGGGCGGGGGCGCGGGGCTGGCGGGGCGATGGCGCCAAACTCCGGCAGCCATGGCAGGCCAGGGGGGCCGCCGCGGCCACCCCCGCGGCGGCCACGGCGCCCGGGGCACGCACGGCGGCGGCGGGCAGGGGCACGGCAGGGCACGGCGGGCGGGGCAGGGCTGTGGCGACGCGCCCGCGTCCCGCCGCCCGCCTGGCCACTGGGTCCTGTGTCGCCCCGCAGGTCGTGAGCCGCCCCGCACGCCGCCCGGAAGGCCGCAGGGCGGAGTGCCGGGGTGAAGACGGGTGTGGAAATAACAATGAGAGTCGTGTGTGCACACCCTCGCGGCCGCGGGCGGCAGAGTGGTCCAGGGCTATCAGTGTGGGAACAGAGGAGTCAGGGAGAGCAGAGTCCTCCATTAAGAGGTCCATGTATATTCACCAGTCTTTCAGGGTCGAGGGGAGGAAAACCTCCCTGCTAGGAGGCTCATGTATGTTCACCTATCATTTACCGTCCTCAAGGGGGGCTGTAGGTAAGAGTAGCATTGGTTTAGCTGTAGTGAGCCGCGGGTGTTGGCTGCTGTAAGACACACTGGGTCACTCTGCTGCCCTTGGTAGTATGGGTTTCTACATACATTTCATGGCTAGTTTTACACTTGTTTTGATCTCTGCTTGCTATCCAGTAATTTTCTGGGAGGGGTGAAGCCTGAAGGTTAGTAAAATAAGTATGTGACAACAGAGGAACAGTTGGTTAAGTAGGAAACAAAATATGTGCGCATTACCCTCTGTGGTTCTCTGGGGTCCAGGTCAGCAATATGCATTTATTTAGTCTTATCTCTCGGGTAGAGTTGTATGAGTAAACACACAGATATTTGTAGTACAATTATATGAAGCGAGATGTTTGTACATTTCTATATTATTAACTGTTTTAATCCTCAGAGTCAGTAATATGCAACTATTTAGTCAGTTTCATTCTTAGTCTGTTGCTCATAAGGTTAATTTTAATTTAATTTAATTTCAGCACCATAATGGAAATAAGACCTTACACTTGTGCCACCCTCAAAAGTGTACATACCCACCTCCATGCTTGGATATGTTTAATACAGTCTCCAAACCAATAAATCAATCAATTTATTGGTAATTCTTAAGTTCTGACTCAGCTTCTCCCACCTCCCCCCCACACACATTCTCTAGGAACAAGGCTTGGAGAAATCCCTTCCCTTTTAGGCTGGTTAGGTCTATCTTGAATTACAAGAGGCGGTCAAGTTTCATTAGTTCTTTGATGCGGCCCTGTTTCCTGGATAACGATCACAATAGCTTTATTTAATGACAGTATATTAGCTACAGAAAATGATCACAACACCTTCATTTAACGACAGAATATTAGCTACTGAAAATAATTACAACACCTTTATTTAACGACAGAATATTAGCTACAGAAAATAATCACAACACCTTTGTTTAACGACAGAATATTAGCTACAGAAAATAATTACAACACCTTTATTTAACGACAGAATATTAGCTACAGAAAATAATCACAACATCTTTATTTAACGACAGAATATTAGCTACAGAAAATAATCACAACATCTTTATTTAACGACAGAATATTAGCTACAGAAAATAATCACAACATCTTTATTTAACGACAGAATATTAGTTACAGAAAATAATCACAACATCTTTATTTAACGACAGAATATTTGCTTGAGATCGAAGCCTTGGTTTGAGTCTCATTCATCTCGGAATCACTCCCCTTTTTGAAGCCTAATTCACCGAAAAAAACAAAGGCTATAAAGTAAAACCTTGGCCTATTTCCTCTGCAAAACAAAGAATGTCAAACTCACTCCCCTATTTAAACCATAACTCAGACACTCTTCCCTCCTTACCCCCTCCCCATTATTTTCTTATGGTATAGGAGGCAGTTTAAGGGCAAACAAAAGTATAAAATAAAGTACCTCTTTCCTTTACCAGAAGAAGAAAAATAATGAACTCTCACCCTTTTTGTAGCCCATCTCACCAACACACTCTTCCCATCTTACCCCAAACAGACTCTCGACAGACGACCTGCCACTGATCAGACCCCCGAGGCACCACATGCTGGCACACATGACTGGTGGCTTGGTGCACCTCTACGATGCCGTCAAGGTCACCAAGAAGGAAGGGGTGGAGGAGTACATGATGCCCTATCATGAGGGGGAACAGTGCAAAGAGGACATTCGCATTGATGCAGAAAAGGCCGCAAAGGAAGTGGAGAATGGACACGTTAGCAATGGTGAATGTGAGAATGGACAGGAGGAGGAGGACATGGAGAAACACGAGAAGGATGGAGAGGGGGAGAAGAAGGAGGAGGGGGAAGACAAGGAGATGAAAGTGAATGAGAATGGGGAGGAGGAGAAGGAGGACCAGGAAATGGAGAAGAAAGTGGATGAGAATGAGAAGAAGGAGGAAAAGAAGGAGGAGGAGGAGGAGAAGAACGAGATGGATGCGGAGATGAAGGAGGAGGGGGAAGAGACAGAGAAGAAGGAGGAGGAGGAGGAAGGAGCCAGTAAGGAAGAAAAAGAAGAAGCCACAGCAACAGACACAGCCACAGAAGGGAAAACAGAGAAACAGGAGAAGGAAAGCGATGGAGAGGAAAACAGCGAGGACAAAAAGGAGGAGAACAGCCAGAACGAGAAGAAGGACGACGAAGGAGGAGGGAAGGAGGACAAGGCGAAGAGTGAGGCCGACGACGACGAGGAGGAAGAGGAGGAAGAAGGTAAGGAAGAGACCCATTCAGTCCAGAGTCTTCCTAACCATGATGATGATGATGAGGAGGAGGAGGATGACGATGATGACTTCTCGGATGTGGAAGGTAAGAGAGAGAGAGATTTGGCTACGGTTAAAAAATAAGAGAGTTCTGCATGGGTTCCAGGTTAAGGTATGGCATCTGAACCCTTATATGAAGTAACAAAGAGGGTTTTCAATGTACAGCAGTTGTGTCTGAACATTTTTGTACTCTCGACCCTTTCCCCAAAATCATAAAACCCACTCCCTGATATCACCTGTTTATTTTACACATTTTTAATCCTAATTCCCATCCATACCCAGCCCTGACATGCTCTCAAAGATACCCTGATGTTATGAAGCTTTGTGTATTAGGGGCTTTAGGTCACTTAAAATACAAGGCCAAGAAAGCATCCCTATAAATTAAACCAAGTTCACATTCAGTCATTTTGGTTCATGATTGCTTTTCCAAAAACTTAACTTAGTCACATTCTTGAACATTTCAGCGCCAAGGTACACACATTTGACAAGTCTTTCGCAGGACCTTTGGCCGTTTCCAGGGGCAGTTTTATGACCATTGTGGTAGTTTGACCCTTTCTTCTGTAACATGAACCTAAAAAATCACTCATTAAAACCTGATTCATCTCCTTTTTGGCCCTTGGAAATAGCTGACGTGAGGGGTGGAAGTGTCTTGGAATACTGGCCTTTGTTTTTCCCGGATACAAGTATGCTATATTTAAAAGGGTGCATATGATATGGAGAAGTAACTGGACCTCAAGTTCTTTATATGATCATTTCACTACACATTTCCTTTTCCAAGAACGTAACCCAGCCATACAGCGGAGAATACCTGTACTGCACTTTGTTTTCCACTAATATGAGTACTATTTGGAAGGGTTCAAACATAATGGAAAATGACCCAATTAAGTAAACATGGTGTTCCCTATACAATTGTTTCGCTTCTTTGTTTTTCCAAGAATATAACCCAATCATAAAGTGAGAGATACCTGTATAGTACCTTGTTTTTCCCTGATATGAGTACTGTTCAAAAGGGTGCATATGTATTGGAGAAGGTACCCCATGCAGACTCTAATGTCACCTGTTCCCGCCCCTGCAGAGACGACGCCCCACACAGACGAGGAAGGAGAGTTTTCCCCGGAGAAGGACATGCTCCTCGCCGCGAGATACAAGTGCACTCAGGTCTTAGCCAGAGGACAGTCGGCGATCATCATTAAGGTTTTGGTAAGATTCTCCAAGATTATCATTATTTATTGTTTTTTCTCTCATCTTATTTTTCTCCAACAAGCCACTTTTTAAAAAAATTTTTGTATGTAATGATTTTTTTTGTCATTTATTAAACCATCTCCTTTATCTTCCTTTTGGAGTATTCTGTTATTGAGAAGTTAACATGTTTTTGTCTCCTTTATGATAAATTTTTACCATGCTTAATATGTTTTTTCTGTCATGTCAATCAAATCTCATCTGAGTACATTATTCTTTCTTAGATTAATACATAATTTTCAGGTTTTAGTGGTTATTTATGCCCATGTGTGGTGTGTGGGGTCTGAGCTGTACCCCAAAACACAAATATTTAACTCCAGGCTTAAAGCAAGAAGGGTATAGTCTGGCAGTCATAAATCTAGTGTGTTGTTAGACCATGAATGAATGCCCCCCTCCTCCCCACACACCCTCACCCACACACACATTCACACATTAGATAAAGAAGAGTTACTACTAAGGGAAGTAAGAAACACCAGCAACACACGAGGACACAGTAAAAAATTGAGAAAAGGAAGATGCTTGAGAGACAAAAAATATAGCTTCCTGCAAAGAAACATAGAGGTTTGGAATAGACTAAGTGAGGAAGTAGTATCAGCAGAGAGTGTGCACAACTTTAAGGAAAAACTAGACAAATACAGATACGGAGATGGGACCACACGATCGTAAGCCCAGGCCCTGTAAAATTACAACTAGGTAAATACAACTAGGTAACCACATCTTTCTGAGGCATACATATTCCCTTTTCTCACCCCTCTCAGGACACCTTCCACAAAGACCGGCCGCTGGCGATCAAAGTCCTGCACCGCGTCTACAAGCCCATAGGGTCCCAGGAGGCTGACATCCTTCTGGAGCTGCACCGTGCCGACCCCTGGCTACACGTCCCCTTCGCGAGGCTCCTGGTGGGTGTCTGTGGGGCCTTGTCATTCAGGGTGGCTAATTGTTTTTCCTTTTTTACCCAGATTTTTTTCCCACATTTTTCCCTTCCCTTTACTAGGCTGTTGGTGGGTGTCAGAGGATGTCATCGTTCAGGGATGGGCTGGGGTGAAGAGTAATTATTATTGTTTTTTTATGCCAGGCTAATGTTTTGTTTTTCCATGTGTATCTGAATTGTTACCAGGCCCTCATGAATTTTTTGATTAGCTCTTCCAAACTTTCTAAGAAGTTAAATGCATATGAATTTAAGAAGTTACAAGTTTGCATGTATGATTTTGCTTATATGGGTGTGTGAACATACCATATTTCCCGCCATAGAAGACGCATTTGTTTTCAAAAAAGAAGATTCGAAAATTCACCCTGCATCTTATACCCTGATGGTTAGGTTTTGTTAGGCCTAGGGGTTATTGTTACTGGTATGAAACCAACACTCTGTTTCCATTATAGGCCACACTACTATACCAGGTGTACCTATCTGTTTCTCTACCTATCTATCTTTCTTATACATCTCATTATATTTGTGTTTCCCTCTCAGTCACCTCCTAACCCCAGCCTTGTATGTCTCCGCAGAACCAGTTTCTCTACGGGCCGCACTACTGCCTGGTGTTTGAGTACCTGAGCCCCACACCGCTGTACACCCACTATGACCGGAGGGAGATCCGCGAGGCCGCTGCGCTGCCCCACATCCGTGACCTCACCGTCAAGCTGCTCACTGTGCTCGGCTTCCTCTACAAGCAGAATGTTATACATGCTGATTTGAAGCCCGAGAATATACTATTAAGAAGTGGTATGTTATCTTCTGCTTGTTGAGTTCCTTGTTTTATAATGGCCTCAATCGACATCATCATTATCATCCTCTCTTTAATTTTAATGTCAGGTTTTCCCATATGAGTTAGACAGTCGATGATATAAGAACATAAGAATGTAAGGAGTCTGCACAAGGAGCTGTGTTATTATTCAAACTGTATGTAGATTAGTGCTGAATCTTTTTAGCCCAGGTCGAAAGCTAATATGGGGGATCTAAGCTCTGTCAAAGGCTGTCAAGCTATGTAGTTCAATGTGACGGAGATGAGCAGAGGCCACATGCAGCTATTCCATGTGCCCCCAACTTAACCATACCTTATCTTTGCATAGGAGTTATTATGTGGAGTTGTTATATGGTTCAATGCCACAGAGATGAGCACCGAGGCCACCCGCAGCTATTACATATGCCCCCAACTTAACCATACCTTTATTTTTGCATAGGAGTTATTATGTGGAGTTATATGGTTCAGTGCCACAGAGATGAGCACTGAGGCCACCCGCAGCTATTGCATATGCCCCCAACTTAACCATACCATTATCTTTGCATAGGAGTTATTATGTGGAGTTATTACATGGTTCAATGCCACAGAGATGAGCACTGAGGCCACGCACAGCTATAAATTACCTTTCTTCATCATTTAGTTCATCTGTTTTCACCTTTCCATGCCTTATTAGGACCTGTTTATGAGTTCTCACACCTGCAGGTACCTGTAATTACCTTTCTTAATCACTTTCTTCACCTGTTTTCACCTCCATTCCTTATTAGCACCTGTTCATGTCTTCAAATATGCCACCAACTTTATGTCACCTTTACCATTGCAGAGGAAGACTTGGCCTCTCTAATGGTGGTGGACTTCGGCAACGCGCTCAGGAACACCGATGAAGAGCTCTCCCTCTACTACTCCGACTTTGAACTGCAGACGCTCCTCTACAGGGCTCCGGAAGTCATATTTGGCATGAAGTTCAGTCTGGAGGTACGAATCTATTTGTGTTTTCTGTATGATTGTTAATGTTGTATCTATCTTGTTGGGGCTTGAAGTCAACTAAGGGGATATGCTAGATGTGATGCTGGGTTTTGGTTACTGTTTTAGGGTACCGTACTATATAATCTATGTGAATTTTCTGTGTGCTTGTTATATTTTATATCTACCATGTTTGGGCTTGAAGTAAATGAAGAGGCGATACAAGACATGGTGTTAGATTTTTGTTGGTCTTTGAAGCTTGTGTATCTTATTAACCCAGTAGCTGCGGGGATCATGTTTCTTAAAGGCCCCTCTAAGCGAGAAAAATGAGAAAAAATCATGACCCTCACAAACCATTTCATAATATATATCAACGTATTTGTGATCAGTTTATGCATCATCTGTTTTGGGGGTTTATATCATAGCAAATATTTGGCCCGTCGCTGGTACACGGCAAAGCCACAAACTTGTCCCGTCGCTGCTACCGAGTTAAACAGCTGATCAGTGCCACCTTTTAATAGCCAGCACAGACTTACCATTGGGTGGAAGTATTTATTTATTTACCATAATAGGAACAGCTTAAAGGAAAAGAACCAAAACAAAAAAAACCCACTAACCTCAGCTCCAGTTTATTCATATATTTCCAGGTCTTGTGCAGTGAAGCCGACTTTGATTAATGGGTCTTGTTTTATATTGTTTGTTTATTTATTTATTAATTTGTTTGTGTGTTTCCAGGTGGACATGTGGAGTCTGGGGTGCCTTCTGGCCGAGTGTTACCTGGGCGAGCCACTCTTCATGGGCAAGTCAAAGAAGGAGATACTTAGTAAGGTGAGTCAACACACACACACACACACACACACACACACACACACACACAATAAAAATAGATTATGTGTAGTAGAAGTGAAATAAATCATATGTAATGGAAGTGAAGATTATGTGGAATAGAAGTAGATTGTGTCAGACAGTAGTAGATCACATTTAACCCTTTGCCGGGCACTCATAGAAATAGTGGAGGTATAAAAAATCCCTTGTAGTATGTTAAGTTTATTACCTCCATTGCGTTATGTGAGGGAGGGGCAAGAAGAGGATCAGTTTTATGGAAATCCGCCCACTTTCGAGTCAGCCCACATTGGTGCATTCTCTCACTCCTCTCATAGCTGCCAGGTGTACTAAGGAGCTGTGATTGGCTGGAGAGTGTGATGAAAAATTCTTCTATCGGCGGAGACAAGCAGACTCCATGTATGTCATTAAGAGTGGTGGGAAATGCTTGCGAATTCACGTGACTTTGGTATCCGAACCGGGGTTTCGTGCGGCAAAGGGTTAAAAGATGTGCAGTAGAAGTGAAGTAGAAGTAGATAACATGTCAGACAGAAGTAGTAGTAGTAGATCATGTTAGATAGTTAATGTAGAATATCGAGTAGTAGAAGTGAAGTAGATCATGTGAAAGGAGAAGTAAAGAAGAATTAAATCATATGTCAGACAGAGAGATAGATTTATACACTTAAGTCATCACCTCACCACTCCCTCTTGTCTCCCTTAGATCACCACCCTCATAGGACCATTTCCCCGCGAGTTCAATGACGGGGAGTACGCGGAAGAGTTCGCAGAGTTCATAGGCCGGCCGATGTCTCGGTACCAGCGACTCGAGAACTTACGGAAGAGGTTAAACGACTGCAAGGACTCCATGTTCCTGATGCTGGTAGAGAGGCTCCTCACATACTTACCAGGTGGGTGGATGTGTGTTTAATTGCACATTGCTTTTTATTTATTTATTTTACTTTTATTTTCCATTATGGGATGGGATGTTTCTTCAGTTGGTAGAGACTCCTTATGTACTTACCAGATTAGTGCGTGCAAAGAAAGGAATGTTGATGTATGTGTAGAAGGAGTACTTGGGTTCATAGCCGGTCAGGGTGCTCATGATGTTCCTTCCGCACAGACCGTCGGTTCACCCCTTTCGAAGCAGCGTGTCACCCGTTCGTGGCGTGCTCAACCCCCTTCTTGTACCTCACACCCTCACCAGGTAAAGTATTGGCTTATAAGTTAGATACTCGACTTTATTTATTATTATATGGAACACTCACATGCATCTTTTTTCGTGGTGCAAGTCACATCGTAGACCAATCACGCACCATTCCAATTACTACTCACATAATGAACTAATGTCAAAATGAAGATAGATTACCTTTCTTCAATTCAACAAGCTCATTTCTCTACCTCGGCTCAATTCTTCAGAGGAGTTTCCCTGAATGAATAGTGATTGGGATGGCATGTACAAATTAGCAAACATACTCTAGCTTGGAGGAAAAGGAGATTCACAGATATCTTAGAGGAGGAGGTGCAGGAAATTGGAGAGGCTTGGCTGGTGGGGTGCTGCTGGAACAGTGTTGTAAGTGGACTGGACAGAAGGGGTTTGTTCATCATCCACTCCATACTTGGTGGAGGAGGAGGAGAAAGTATCAGTTGTTAAGCCTTATTCAAACGAGACTGATTTGTGAACTGGAGGGACAGATTGAATTAAGAGAACTGTCCACTCATGGGTTAATAATGTAGTTACTCATCTCTATATGATGAGTCTGTAAACTAGAGGTGAAATTTTAAGGTTATATTTGCTCATTCCAAAGGTTCTTATTCTCTTTTTGTCTCACCTTACCAATCAATGAAATCAAATATATGAATTGTATGCTAAGTTAATCTAGTTGCTCATCTCCTCCAAGTTGAATAGCTCTTCCTTTCATAATTTGATTATACATTCAAGTTGACAGACATACCTTACTTCCTGACCTCCTCTTCAGACACACTCATGTTCCCCCTCCTTCCGCAGGGTACATCCGATACCCCACAGTATTGCTGGACATGTCTACATACCCCTACCTGCCGGGGCTACCAGACGACGATGACGAGGACTCCGCCTCTGCCCATGGACGGAAGCGGCTGGCACTCTTCTCCCGGCACAAGCGACTCCCCTCCTCCAGTTCTGGGGGGCAAAAGCAGGGACAGTGTGTGAACCATAAGGATAAGGACAAGGACGGCAAGGACGCAGCTGGAGGGAAGACGGCCACGCGCTCGGACGTCAAAGAAACCCTAAAGTCAATGGGGCTGCGTTGTGAGGACTTCACCATCAGTGTGTACTCGAGGGAACAAGCGCACGCCATCCTGAAGCGGCAGGGAGTGGAGGTGACCCCGAACAACCTCCAGGCTCGGGAAAAACTGGCACTTCTCGGGAACAAAGGGATCAAGACCGTCAAGGCGTCTGACATGCCGAAGCTTAACTACGTGAGAGCGAGCAACACACGCAGCGTCGCCACACACTTCGGCCCGGATGAGGAGGATGAGGATGAGGATGACGACTGTGTTATTCTCGACCCTCCGGACATGCCCAAACCAATCCCGAAACTTCCCCAACAGTTCCAGCTGATGGGAACGACGGTACAGGTCAACCGAGGGGCCAAGCGACCAAGCAGACCAATGCCCAACCAACCCCAGGCTAAGAGGTCCAACGCCAGGCCCATGATGTACTACCGGAACGACCACGAGCAGGACATGGGCCCGGAGGTGTCGGTGCAGGACACGTTGAAGAGGCTAAAGAATTACAACATATCTATCACATGTCGGCGCAACGCTTCGGGCATGCGGCCTCACGGGGGGATGATGGACAGCGAGTCAGACATGGAAAATGACAACATGGACTCTGACGATGATGGGGAGGACATGACAAAGTACCTCGAGTGTCAGATTGGGGAGATTGAGGACGTCCCTGAGGAGGAGATCTTCGACGACGACTTTGACATTGACTGTGATGATAAGGATGACGTCGACTACACACCCCGCGGGAAGAAGAGAAAACCCGGCAAGAAGAGTCCAAAGAAGGGGGGGAAGAGGTCCAGCAGCGCCGCCTCCACCACGCCAAGCAAAGACAAGACCAATGACGACTCCAGCACAAGTGATGTCACCGCCCTTGTCCCGAACGTCGAGATGGCGGACCTCAGCGACCACCACTCGGAGGACCCTGAACAGGACCCTCTGGGGGCTGACAATGAGGATGCCAAGGAGCTGCGGGACATCCTGGAGAGCGCCACCCACCTGGAGGAGGAGGAAGAGGAGAACAACCAGAACACAAACCAGGAGAATGAGACGAAGGAGGCTGCTGAGGAGAACCAGGACATGCAACCAGAACCAGAGTCTCAACCGGAAACTTTCGAGGCTGATACAAGCATGGACAAGGAGGCACAAGAGGAGGAGGATGATGATGAGGAGGAGGAGCATCAGCAGGAGGAAGGAGAGGGAGAGGGTAATGTAGGTACAGTAGAAGAGGAGGAAGAAGAAGAACAGAGTGCAGAAGATGCTTTAAATCAACTCATAGAGGCAGGGGTTAGTGAGGCAGCAACTAAGGAGGGGAACACTGCTGGGGAGGAAGGGGATGAAGAGGTAGGAGAGGAGGAGGAGGAGATTGACGAGGAGCTTGAGAAACGGCTCCTCGGTGGGAACATTGAGGATGGGGAGGACGGGGAAATGGAGGACTTGTAAAGAGGAAGCTTCTGATGGTATTCTGACTCTGGAAATAAGATCTGACGTGACTGAGAGGAATGTAGGAGGCTCATCGGATCACTGTCTTTCACTTGTAATGGATCGTATTATGACAATTACAGTGAACTATTCAATTAAGGGCAATTAAATATTCTAAGTAATGCAATTTGTAAGGGCTCACAAGTAATATGAGAATTATGACAGCTAATTGTTTGACTGGAAGCACTGATTATAAATTTATCAAAGCCAGAATTGTAGTATGGCAGTGGTAACTTCAGGATATTCAAAGATCCACGCAAGCTCTGGCCTGGGCCCCTCGGCAGAACAAACAGCACCTGAGAGTACAATGCATGCAGGCTTAGGGGTTGACGCAAGTGACTGCTCATGGTGCCGGAAGGTGTGGGTGACAACAGTGAACATGACTTGACTCTCTTGTTTTGACTCACGTACAGAAGGTTTGTGTTGCCTCTGTCTTGTGTTGACCATTTGACTTAATTGGAAACTTTTAACCTTGACAGTCACAATCGCAGTCTTAAGTTATGTAAATTCATTAGGATGCGCAGGGCATTGTATTTATTTATATATGGAACTTTTTCTATGTGGATTTTGTTTTGGTAAGTGAGGGAAGACTCTATGGCTTGCTTGCTTGCTTGAGGTATTTTAGATACTTAGATGATACTGAAGCTGAAGATCACCAGTACTGTTGTCTTCATCTTTCTTACAAATATTGATACTGAACTAAATTAGTGTTTTCATGCCCTCATTCCAGCCTCAGTGACGGTCGGTCACCGCTGAGCCATCATGAGAAGAAGCTTCCTCCAACTCTAGGTACAAGAGGAATTATATGGCTTTTTGTAAAGCCTTTTATGTGGAGACGATAGCATTTTTTTGCATAAAGATTGGACAGTTTTATTTCATAATAAGGCTGGTTGTGAATATTTTCTTTAAAATTTAAAGAAATTTACATGACTTCCACATACTAGGTATTACTTGTATAAAGTCTAGATTAATGTAACAAGCTGTTCTTGTCAAGCCCATTTATGTAATAGCTGATATTCTTTTACACCAGAGTTCGTCTAATTTTAAACCAGCCTCTTGCCAATGTCTTGTACATGTACTTGATGGAGATAATTTGATTATTTCAAAGAACATATTTCATTATCCAAAGAATGCAATGATGAACTAAAACAAGCAGCTGGGAAGAGTCATCGAAACATTTGCGTGCACAAGATTCAGTTGTTACTTCAGAAAAATTATAAAAATTGAATGCATACAAATTACCAAAATGAGACATGACTGGTCTCAGCTGACTGCTGCAAATGTTCTGTGTGACACAAGGGGAGGTCAGGTCAAGGATGAGATCAACTGACATTACAGTGGAACAACTGTAAGGCTCACAAGGCAGGTACAATGAAGACGAGGACGTGCTGAGCGAGATTAAAAAGGGATTAATCTGAGCCGGGCAGCAAAGACTAAATATCTCTGCTGGGCGCACCGAACAGTGCTGCCTCCTAAAATGATTCCAGTTTCCTAAGGCCTCAGTCCTCCACCCCTTTAAATAATGAGGAAAATAGATGATAACGGGTACAGTATCAAGCCTTACATTCTAAACTATAAAAAAGGGTCTTTCATTGTGTGTGTGTGTGTGTGTGAGTGCATACATACATACCTGGGCCCCGGTGAATGGAGAGCTCCTGTGGTGGGCGGGGCGGAGCACGTGTCAGTCAGTCAGTCAGTCGAGGCGAGATCTTGGCTGGTCTGTAAAAATAAACATTACCAAGAGGAGGAACCCACGAAAACATGCAAGCAGGAATAGAAGGCAAGTTAAAAGGATATTATGACTATGCCGTTCCTCTGTTTTCAGCTGCATAAAAGTATCAAAACGAAAACAAGCAACTAGGAACAAGCGATCAACAAGGATATGTCTACTTTATGAACCTTGCTACCACATCCTTCTCCGTGCAGCCTTGGGTCATAGCGAGGGATGTGATCTCTTCCACTTCCCTGAGTGGAGCAACCCCGCACTCTCTTCATGGGGTGTCAGTTATAAGTTGTAAGGAAGAATGAAGTATAACCATCGCTGATACGTAATCCAATAGCGGAGAATGGGAAGAAGTACAACGAAGTAACAAAATAACGAACTGATGATTAAGGAAATAGTAATGGAGATGAGTTACATAATGTGATGAAAACTGAATCACTAACATCACGTCTCAAAGTACTCCAAGCAACAGGTCTTTCTATAACACTAAACTAACACTAACTACCACTAACCACCCATACCACACTGCCACTATTACGATCTACCATTATCACTAACTACCACTAACTTCTGTCTCCTCTCCATGCGCATCACCACTCCACTTCTCACACCATCACTCTTACGCAACGAAACACCCGAAATACTCACAGGTATAAAACGGTACAAGAAGCCAAGAACCCGCAGCACCTCCCCCTCCGGAAGCCAACGCCGTACTGAAGACCCACGCCCCTTGCAAGCCTTCGAACTGTCCCATCTCGAGGCTTCACTCCGTATACCAAGACACCACTGAACGACGGACGACTACCAATAAGGCTTCATAACAGCTACTTCCTCCTGTTACATGGGGAGTTACAAAGCACACGGGCGTCTATTGTGCTTGTCTGTTTATCGCCAGCAAAGTTTATAACGTGGATTTAATACCCTTGTCTTGGTTCTTGTTCCTCTTGAGTCACTATTTTTCAACGCTTCGGGGCCTCAGTTCGCTCTCTCTTAGAAGTCGTTGCTGTGGTTTTCATGGGCTATTTTGTGATCCTAGTGTTAGTTGTACACGACCTCCGCACCCTCAACTGGAAAATCACCCATGGCATCCCAGTTAAAGTTTCACTGGTAACGATTCCAAACTTATAATCTAATTCTCCTTGTTGCTATTCTCATTAGTCCTCCTTTGAATTCCCCGTTTTAACTGATAACATGTCTAGTCTAGTTTCTTTTTGTTGCTTTTCTTACATTTTCTCTCTCTCTCTCTCTCTCTCTCTCTCTCTCTCTCTCTCTCTCTCTCTCTCTCTCTCTCTCTCTGTTCGGGGTAGTTAAATGGTTCTCTCCTTAATATTTGCCTCTCCTCTTTTCGTTCTCTAATGAATTCCTCTTCTTAACTGTTGATTTCACTGGTAACAGGTCCAGTTTACATTCCTCTCCCTAGTTTGTTGATCTTAGGATGCAACTCATGTCCGTCGCCGCCAAAAGGAGCGTCAAGGGTAACACTCACACGAACAAAAACGCATCGATGTTACTAGGGCCCGTGTTCCCAGACGCTTTCGGGTCACAATATATTAAGGCAACTATTTCCAAAGGCCACAACAAAGGGAAAGTTGGAAAGTTTCGTTTACTCGGCGCAACATCTGTGGTCATATGCCGGAGAGAGACAGAAGGGGGAAGGAATTATAGGAGAAGGGAACAGACCCCAGGAGACGGGACACAACCCCCGATTAACACCTGGAAGTACCCATTCACTGCTGGGTGGACAGGGGCGTAGGGTATCGGAAAAGCCGCCCAAATTTTTCCACTCCGTCCGGGAATCGAACCCGGGCTCTCGATTGTGAGCCTAGTGTGCTAACCACGGCACCCCGAAGCCCCCTGTCACTACAAGGGAGGCTAGTCGGGTTCTCATTAGGGGTTTTCACGTTCATGACGCAGAAAAAGTCTTGTCAAACTACCACTGGGCTCATAAAACTACCCATGGTAATAGTGACCGTGATACTCACACCACAATATCTTGACGGAAGCCTTATCAAATGTAGGTGTGGGGTGTTACAAGCGAAGACGATATTGTGGATTTATTAATCTGATCGTTTTTAGAGGAGAGAGAGGAAGAGATCAATAGCGTAATGATAAGTAGGTAAAGTTAGGGACATACGGTATAGCTGCGCGTGGCCTCGGTGCTCACCTCCGTTGCATTGACCCTTGAGCCTGCAAGCTGCACTCACTGCCACTGGTGAAGGTAAGTAAGGTAGAGGTAGAGTTAGGGGCATATGGTTTAGCTGCGCGTGGCCTCGGTGCTCATCTCCATCCCAGTGGCATGAATAGATCAGTTAAAGGATATTGAAATCACGGAGAGGCTGCCAGTAACGCAAAGGCGGGCAGCGAGCCAACACACAGCTCCTGTTTATCCCTTGAGCCACGCTGATGTCGCCTCCCTCACACACGTCACTGTTCCTCCCCCTCCCCCTCCTCCTCCTCTTCCTAATCGCTCGTTCATCCCACGGTCTTCACACACAGATAGATAGATTCACTGACTGATAGGTGTTTATACTAACCTCAACAGACATGTTACTAAGAGTGAGTGGAATATCAACGTACAGTTATGTTCCAAAAATATTCGTTATATAGTACTTTTCTTTCCTTTGCTTTTATCCATCTCTTATTAAGTTTGTGATTATGGTGATTCGTGTGGTCGGAGAATGAGTGTATGTCCATTATTAGAAGTAGTTGTTAGAAGCTGAAGATGATGATGATGACTGTTTAGATGCTTACGGCCGCATTTTAAGACACCATCGCTTCTCACAACAACTATTTCTAAAGGTCAAAGAGGGGATGAATCTGGTTTTCATGAGTGTTTTTTAAGGTTCATGGCACAGAAGAAGGGTCAAACTACCACCAGGGTCATAAAACTACCCCTGGAAAGGCCTACAGCTCCTACGAAAGCCATGTCAAATATGTGAACTTGGGCGACGAAATGTTTTAAAATACGACCTTTTTACTCCCTGTCATTTCTGTTACTGCCGATGCGTTGAGGTCTTGAGGAGGTTGTGACTTCTTGTTCTTCCTCTGTTTTCAACCTCAAAATATTATCAAGAGGAAGAATGCACGAAAACAAGCAAATGGGGATAAGAAGCAAGTTAGAAGAGGATCATGTTTACGTTGTTCCTTTGTTCCCAGGCTCATGACATTGCCGGTAGTGTGATGCAAGGAAACAAGCAACCCGGATCCATATTCTCAAACGTGTCGGATTCCCATCACGACTATATTTCTTAAGGCCACAGTGATTAACAGTGAGAAGCGGAGAATTCATAAGAGAAGGAAAAGAGGAAAAGCAAATGTCAGGATGGATAGATAGACGATATTTAACTAACGCGAGGAGATAAGAAAACAAATATAAGAAACACAACGAAAAGAAATAGATCACAAGGTTAGAATCGTTACCAGTGAAACTTAAGCATTGAGAAACGGAGAATTCACAAGAGAAGGAATAGAGGAAAAGCAAATATTAGTGTTAGATAAATAGATAGATAGATAGATAGATAGATAAATAGATAGATAGCCGATATTTAACTAACGCGAGCAGATAAGAAAACAAATATAAGAAAAAACAACAAAAAGAAATAGATTACAAAATTAGACTCGTGTAAATAAAACGAGTCAACCATCACCAAACCACAAGCAAAATCTAAAAGAGGAGCAACAGAGAATTAGAATACAAGGTTAGAATCGAGGAATACGTAACTAACCAACACCAAAACACATTCCTATAGGTGTGTGTGTGTGTGTGTGTGTGTGTGTGTGTGTGTGTGTGTGTGTGTGTTGCAACGAGTTCTGTCAGTCACCATGTCAGCGAGAGCGAGAGAGAACGAGAGAGAGAGGGAGAGAGAGAGGAAGGAATGTAGGCTGAGTAACGTTGATATTTTTGGACGCTTCCATCTCTTATATCAATCATTTTTAAAGGCCAAAAAAAGAGGTTACATGCGTTCCCATGAGTGTTTATCTACGTTCACGGTACACAAACTTCACTAAACTACCACCGGGCTCATCAAACTACCCATGGCAATGCTTACAAATCCTACGAAAGCCTTGTTAAATGTATCTACTCGGGCGCCGAATGGTTTGAGAATATGACCCTAACTCCCTCCGGCCGGTACCACCATGTCTTGGCGCGCACGCTCTCCGCAAATACCCCGATGACGCTCCGCTACGCAATGGACGTGGGCGAGGGGGGGCTATAAGAGCGATGGCCCCCCTCCTCCCCGCCAGTCTAGGTACTTCTGTGTGGCTGAGAGGCGGCACAGACAAACCGGTGCAGACGAGGACCCACTGACAAAGCGATACAGAGAAGGCGGTACAGAAAAAAGGGATACAGACAAGGACGTACAGAGAAAGGTGTTCAGAACTTGAGGTACAGACAAGGCGGTACAGACAAAGCGATACAGACTAAACGGTACAGAAAAACCGACCCTCTGACCTCAAACTCGCGCGCATTCTTCTCCGTCATGGCTCCGATATCAAACTCCACCTCCTCGGGCGTTCCTCAAGGCGGCAAAAGCTTCAACGACAGCTTCTGGAACTTCGAACTGCCCATCAGCCGCCGAGGTCACTTCTTCCAGGACGCGGCCTTTGAGAGCACCTACGAACAGCTGAATGAGAACGTCCGGCGGATTCTTCAGCGTTGGGGAGAGGCGGACTTCCTCTCAGAACCCGAAGACGTGAAGATTCGTCCCTCAGAGTCCCTAAGCCGCTTCAGGCAGCTCCGGAAACACAACTACTTGAAGGAGGAGGACCAGGCTGTCACAGTGGCCTCAGACGCTACCAGTCACAAGGTCAGCAAACGCGTGATGCATGAGAGTGAATAGATGTGCTTTGTGTTCGTATTGTTAAGTGTGCAGTTCTACCTTTCTTTCTTTCCTTATGTGACTAGGCTGTGACCATGGCCTCAGACGCTACCAGTCAGGAGGTCAGCCAAAGCAAAGCGCATGACAGCATGACATCGAGTAGATTAGTGTATGATATCCGTGTTAAAAAGTGCACAGTTCTACCATCTCCGGGTTCCATATACGTTACATCACATTAGTGTATCAAATTCCTATTAAAACGTGTGCTGTTCTGTTTTCCGAGCGCTAGATATGTTAGACAGCTATACCCTTGATTGAAAAAAGTGACAGCTAACACCACGAGGAAACATGGCTGACAGGATATGTCTGAACGCCTTGTAACTATTAGGAAGGTGACGAGAGAGAGAGAGAGGGAGGGAAGGTGGAGGGTTAGCTAAGAACATGGTGCACATATCTCGCAAACAAAATGGATCAGGATTAACAAACTTCTAACATATCACGACAGCAAACCGAAGTAGATCAAGATTAACTAACTCTTGCAAATCACGACAGCAGACTAGTGAGAGGTGGCATAGTAGAGGATTCGGCGTTAAGACAACACAGCAATAACGACTCGCAAACAACATTGTCAGGATACTTCTTACCTCCCTACAGATCGTGATGGACGTGCATGACTTCGTGAGCGGTGAGGTGAAGGCGCGGGTGGAGGGCGAGCGGGAGCTGGTGGTGGAGGGGCGCACAGAGACCAAGACGGGCGACTGGGCGGCTTCGAGTAGCAGCTTCCGGCGACGCTTCTGCCTCCCGACCAACGCTGACCTCACCGCTGTGTCCGCCGTGCTCTCCGACGACGGCATCTTGACTGTCACGACGCCTCTGAAGGTAGAAAACAGATTAGAAAAACAGATTAAAGCACACAGGAGTAGCTTAAAAGGAGTCAGAGGGGGGATGAGTAGGAGGAATATGCCCAGAATCGTCCAGAGTGGAGTTGTTACAGAAAGTTGCATTGGGGTCATTATATCACATGACGACTTCATTCATGTAACAAAGGCTATGGTATTCTTAAATGCTTCCTTCTCCTACGTCAGTCATTTCTAAAGGTAACAAAGTAGGTTAAACGCGTCCCCATGAGTGTTTCTTTACGTTCATGGCGCAGAAACTTTGTCAGACTACCACAAGGGTCATAAAACTACCCATGGAAATGCTCCCACAAATCCTACGAAAGCCTTGTTCATTGTATGTGCTTGGGCGCGGAAAGGTTTAAGAATATGACCCACATGTATCTCCTGGCCCTAAGCTGAACAACACACATGAAGGCAGAACTTACTGGCCCACGCGACTGGCTAAGTGCAATCTTCATATCACGTAACGACTTATTTCATATTGCAAAAGTTACCTCCCGTATCCTCAACTGGACATACACAACTGTCACCTCGCCATCACACATCACTCATTCTTGTGTTCCCAGGGCGCGCCGCAGAGCCAGGGCCACGTGGATGTCCCTCTCGTCGCGCAAGACACTCACTCCGGCCTGACAGACGCCCGCACGAGCTTCACATCCTCACTGACCGCTGACAACGCACAGCAGTCCACGTGCACCTGTCGCCTCGGGGAGCAGACCAGGAGGAGCCCAAGACCAGGGGGACGCGAGCACATCATCCCCATTAGAGTTGACGACGACCATGAGGCTTCCCACAGCGCCCAGGCCAGCGTCAGCACCCAGGCCGCCCGGGAGTCGCAGAATCGTGAATTTACTTCCCACACGAAGGCTGAGTCCACCGCCAGCAGCACACACGAGGCTTTCGCAAGACAGTCTAAGTGTGGTGAGAGCCCCGCCACTTCCAGAGCCTCCAGCGTCACCTCCCAGGCCAGCGGCAAGGACACGACTCAGACACAATCGACCGCCACGACATGGAACGCGAAGGTCAGGAGTGCTCCCGCCAACCAGCTTCCGATCACCCGACGCGGTCTCTTCTTCGACGACTCCTTCTTCTCGGGTCTTCACCAGGACTTTGAGAGTGCAGTGAACGACGTGTTGGGCCGCTGGGGCGAGACTAGCGTGCTGACCGACGACCGAGATAACACGAGTCGTCTGGGCCGCTACAGGCAACTCCGCGAACAGAACCTGAACGTGGAGAGCCAGGCTGTGACCTCTACTTCGGACGAGACCAGCCACAAGGTGCAGCCCCGCGTGTATAGGGGGGTAGCGGGTGTAATACTATAGCTTATCCTCTTCTGAAGACCACATGCGCGCTCTCCTCGGTGTATGCTTACGTATCGACCTTCTTACAGATCGTGATGGATGTGCATGACTTCGTAGGCGGCGAGGTGAAGGCGCGGGTGGAGGGCGAGAGGGAGCTGGTGGTGGAGGGACGCACTGAAACCAAGACCGGCGACTGGGACGTGTCGACCAACACCTTCCGCCGACGCTTCTGCCTCCCGCGCGACACGGACTTGGCCGCCGTGTCCGCTGTGGTGTCCGACGATGGTGTCCTGACCGTCACGGCGCCCAGACTCGTAAGTATGTGGAGACTTAGCTCGGCATTCTCAGACGCTTCGGCCTCTCACATAAGCTATATCCAAAGACCGAGAAGGAGATCAGTCGGGTTCTAAGGAGGGTTTTTTCAGGGTCATGGTAGCTACAGAAGATCCTTAACGCAACCTTTCCTCCGTCCACAGCCAAAGCAACAGCAGCAACACAAGGGCCGAGAAACACTCATCCCGATACACACTGAAGACAGCCAGCACACAACACACCAAGAACACAAGGCCTCCACCACCTCCTCGACGAAGTGCGTCAACTGCTCGACGGCTCCTTCGCGGCAGACGTCGACGATTGGGACGCAGACGGAAGACCAGACAGATTTGTTCTCGAAATCCTTTACGAAGAAGACAGAGGACACAAGAGAGGTAAATGTCGTTTTTGTTTGGCCTTACAGATAGGTAGGTAGGAACGTAAGGGAGTTAGTAGGAACGGAAGTAGGTAGGTAGGAAGATAAGCGAGTAGGTAGGAATGAAATGGGTGCGGTAGAAAGATCAACTGCTTCCTCTGATGTAAAAAAAAAAAATATCTGTTTTGACACTAAGGCCGGGCATATGGGTTAGTAGGAACGGAAATGGGTGGGTAGGAAGATTAAGTGCTTCTTCTAATGCATAAAAAAAAGGCTAAGTATCGTTTTTGACACCCACTAAAGCCGGGTATAACTCTAGGCATCACTAGTTCTGCATATACAATAGTCAACGAGTCCTCTTCTCAGGTACACGCGACCAAAGAGCACCAACAAAAGTCGACCCAGGAACTACACCACCACCTCACGCAGGACTCCACCTCGCTGCCCATCACGACGCGCGGGATGTTCTTCGGCGACGCTTTCTTCAAGGACTCGTGGCAGGACTTCCAGGAGGCGGTGCGGGACGTGGTGGCCAAGTGCGGGGATCCTGCGTGTCCTGCCGACGACCTCACGCACTACAGGACTCTCCGGCAGCGGGATTTACGCGACGAGAACCAGGCGTTGAAGTTCACTGAGGACGAGACGGCGTATAAGGTGAGGAGGAGGGGGTAGTGGGAGGGGGAGAGGGGGGAGGGGGCCATTTGGAAAAGCATTCATTTAAGCGCATATCAATAGAAACATTCACTAACTTCTCTATTTTCTTACTATTTACTAATTTTCCGCATGACAAAAGGATTCATATGCTTAAGAAACTCAGGAACACGTCCACTAATACGCATATCAACAGAACCATTCACTAACGTTTCCATTTTCTTACCATTCATTAATTTTCCGCATGACAAAAGGATTCATATGCTTAAGAAACTCAGGAACACGTCCACTAATACGCATATCAACAGAACCATTCACTAACGTTTCCATTTCCTTATTACTCATCTGTTGTCAAATACTGTCGTTCCGAAGTCCATGATCTCTAGCTAAAAATGCTCCTTCAGATCGTGATGGACGTGCAGGGCTTCATGGAGGGCGGCAGCGTGAACGTCAAGTCGGCGCAGGACAGGCAGTTGACGGTGGAGGGACACGTGGAGACGCAGACGGGCGGCGAGCGCTACAAGAAACACTTCCACCGTCGCTTCGTCCTCCCGCGCGACATCTACTCGGAGTCCGTGACCTCAGTGGTGTCTGCTGACGGCGTCCTCACCATCACGGCCCCGAAGAAGGTGAGTCTCGTCCTACGGTCTTTGAGGATGTACATGCGATATCCTTCTTCAAATCCTATCATGTCTCCCAGTTTCATTGCTCTAAAGGGGCTATTACAGTGGGCAAATTTTCCGTGGATCTTCAGTCAAACCACGATTTCCGCTAGCGTGGTTCTCATTTGTTTCTTGTTATTGCTGCTGCTGATGATGGTGAGTAATACCGTCGTCCTTTAGTGAAATCTACCGTAGCCTTGGAAGATCGTGGACACGTCAGAAAACCACGGAAATATGAAAACCACGCCAGCGGAAATCGTGGTTTGACTGAAGATCCACGGAAAATTTGCCCAGTGTAATAGCCCCTTTACTATTGCATGGCTACCACTACTATGCTCTCAACACGACTAACAGGTCTTCATATTTTCCACACTTGCCCTTTCCCTTCTCTTTCTTTTCGCTTCTGCCATGCCTCTCAGCGAAGGACTTGACAAGCGATTCTTAGTATAACGTCGACTTCTTGTTCCAGCCTTTGTCTCGTCCTTTCTCTTCTTCCTTTTATCCTTCTTAAAGTCTTATAATGTCTCTCAGCGAAGGATCTGCCCAGCGAGTCTTTGTTAAACCTCGACTTCTTGTTCCAGCCGTTGTCTCGTCCTTTCCCTTCTTCCTTTTATCCTTCTTAAAGTCTTAGCATGTCTCTCAGCGAAGGACCTGCCCAGCGAGTCTTTGTTAAACTTCGACTTCTTGTTCCAGCCGTCGTCCCTTCCCCCCCGCGAGACGATCATTCCCGTGGGCATCGAGGAAGGGATACACAGGACGGAGAGCCTCAGCCGCGTGACGGAGGCGTTCTTGGATGCGCAACGAGAGGCACGCAGCGTCCAGGAGAGGTCCAAGGAAGTGTCGGCGACGAGTACGACGACTACACAAGGATCGTCGCGCCAAGAATCCCTGACGGACAACCTTCCTTCGGAGTCCAGGAAGGTAGGTTGACGGTGCTGCTTTATCCATCACGAAGACCATAATAGTAGTAGTAGTAACAGTAGTAGTAGTAGTAGTAGTAGTAATAGACGATCCTTGACTGTAGTAGAGGTTAGGAATAGGCTTTATGCTTTGACAGGTCGCATAGCTAAGAGAACACATCATTTCTGTGGTAGTTCTCGCAGTAGTAGTAATAGTGGTAGTAGGAGTAGTAGTAGTAACCGATGCTTGACTGACGCAGAGGTTAGGTATAGTCTTTTTGCCTTGACAGATCGTAAGCTAAAAGAACACATCATTCCTGTAGTAGTTCTTGCAGTAGTGGTAACAGTAGTAGTAATAGTGGTAGTAGGAGTAGTAGTAGTAACCGATGCTTGACTGACGCAGAGGTTAGGTATAGTCTTTTTGCCTTGACAGATCGTAAGCTAAAAGAACACATCATTCCTGTAGTAGTTCTTGCAGTAGTGGTAACAGTAGTAGTAATAGTGGTAGTAGGAGCAGTAGTAGTAACCGATGCTTGACTGACGCAGAGGTTAGGTATAGTCTTTTTGCCTTGACAGATCGTAAGCTCACGGGAACTCATCATACCAGTAGTGCTTGAGGAAGAGGAAGAAGAGGAGGAGGAGGAGGAAGAATCAATGTCCCGTGTCGAGGTAAGTGAGGAAACCCGAACGACCACGAACAAGGAATCTCAGGAGTCGTCCCACGCTCGCATTGACACCACCACGACCACCACGACCACTACCAAAGTCTGGGAGAGCCACGAAGAAAAAATAGAGAACGCGGAGACGCACACAGGCCAGGCAGTAACGAGCGGAAGTCACATGCTGGAAACGATCGCTGAATCAGAAGACCTCGAAGACCTCCGAGAAGCCACGACTACAGGGGCACGCTACAAGTACAACACGGCTTCGGAGACTCTCGCAAGCCACGCCGAAGAGACGGAGAACCACGCACAAGAGAAGATTGTGGGTTCAGTAAACAGCGAGGATCTCACGACAACCTCAACGAGTCTTCGGCATGCTGAAGGGGCCAAGAACCACTCTCTAGGCCTCCCCTTCGTCAAGACAGTGCCAATCAGCCTCAAGGGGGACTTCTTCAGCGACGCCTTCTTCGAGGACGCGCGGAAGCAGTTCACGTCGGCGGTTCAGGATGTTCTTCAGCAGACGGAGGCCACGGCTTCGGGGTCTGACGAGGTGGCGAGTTACCGAAGTCACCTCAGGAGACACCCACAGCTCGAGAACCAGGCGGCCCACGTAGAGGAGGACCTGGAGTGCTTCAAGGTGAGGAATGGTGACCTTGGGTGTTTGGTGGATGTTGAGGAGGAGGAAGAGGAGGATCAGGAAGAGAAGGAGGAAGATATGTATGTTCTTCGGTTGTTAGTTGGTGACAATGATGATAATGATAAGGATAGGGAGGAGGAAGAAGAGGAGGAGGAGGAGGAGGAGGAGGAGGAGGAAGATGGGGTGTAGGGGGAGGAGGAAAAGGATAAGGAAATGGATCTTCTGTTGTAAAGTGCTGACAATAATGATGATGAGGAGGAGGAAGAGGAGAAGAAGAAGAGGAGGAGGAGAAGGAGGAAGTCTTTTTTGATCCCTTTCATGTCTCCATTCCACAGGTTGTCCTCGATGTACACGAATTCGTCGGTGGAGATCTCAAGGTGGAGGTGGAGGACGGGAAGGCGCTGGTGGTGGAGGGCCAGGCGTCGTGCGAGGAGGGCGCCTCATCCTCCACCCTCACCTTCCGTCGCATTTTCTCGCTGCCTTCACAAGCTGACGTGGGGGCCATCACCTCCGCGCTCTCCTCCGACGGCGTGCTCACCATCCTCACGCCGAAGATAAAAAGGGAAGTCGAAGTCCCAACCGCCTGCAAGAGTGTCACGCAGAGCCACTCCAGCCGCGAGGAACAGAGCGCCGTTACTGAGGCTTGGGCGGGACAGCAGATTCGACGGATACAGAGAGAAGTCGAAGTCCCAACCGCCTGCAAGAGTGTCGCGCAAAGTCACTCCAGCCGCGAGGAACAGAGCGCCGTTACTGAAGCTTGGGCGGGACAGCAGATTCGACGGATACAGAGAGAAGTCGAAGTCCCAACCGCCTGCAAGAGTGTCGCGCAAAGTCTCTCCAGCCGCGAGGAACAGAGCGCCGTTACTGAAGCTTGGGCGGAACAGCAGGCTCGACAGAAGGTCACGGAGTCTACGAGGTGCTACTCCGAGGCATACAGCAAGAGTGGAAGCAGTAGCAGCACCACCACAAGCAACAGCAGTAACAGTGGCAGCAGTAGCACCAGCAGTCTTCGAAGCGGTAGTTGCACCCAGCAGCAGTTCTCGTCTCATAATGTGTTCTGAGTCACTCCACGGGATGACACGACGAGATGCGGTGAGGGGAAGCTATCACTGGGCCTAAGGAAGTCTCTGTCCCGGGTAAGGCGTTCCTGAAGATGGAGTTTGCCGCGCGAGGGACACTGAAACTGAACCCGAGGCAAGGACAGCGGCGGCGTGGAAAGCCAGTGTTTATAACTGTCTCGCTGAACCAAGAGACGAGGACGAGGTACCACTGGGAACACTATGAGAGAGAGTAGAGTTTAACGCCATCTCGTTGAACCAAGAGACGAAGACGAGGTACCACAGGGAACACTATGAGAGAGAGTAGAGTTTAACGCCATCTCGTTGAACCAAGAGACGAAGACGAGGTACCACTGGGAACACCACGAGAGAGAGTAGAGTTTAACGCCATCTCGTTGAACCAAGAGACGAAGACGAGGTACCACAGGGAACAACATGAGACTGAGCAGAGCTTAACGTCATCTCGTTGAACCAAGAGACGAAGACGAGGTACCACAGGGAACAACATGAGACTGAGTAGAGCTTAACGTCATCTCGTTGAACCAAGAGACGAAGACGAGGTACCACAGGGAACAACATGAGACTGAGTAGAGTTTAACGCCATCTCGTTGAACCAAGAGACGAAGACGAGGTACCACAGGGAACACTATGAGAGAGAGTAGAGTTTAACGCCATCTCGTTGAACCAAGAGACGAAGACGAGGTACCACTGGAAACACCATGGGACAGAGTAGAGTTTAACGCCATCTCGTTGAACCAAGAGACGAACACGAGGTACCACTGGGAACACCATGGGACTGAGTAGAGTTTAACGCCATCTCGTTGAACCAAGGGACGAGGCAAGACCAGTAACACAGAGTCACACCGAGAGAGAACCAGGCCAGCATGCAGCCGCGCCAGAGTCCTCATTGAACACCTGGGCTCTGTTACCTGCCACTGCACCTACTAAGGAGAGGAGCGACAGGAGGTTGTATGACTTAGTGAGTGCTGCGCTGCTTCACACACATACGAAAACGGAGACTGAGAAAACTAAACAAGTGGTAAAAAAAGTAATAAGTATAAGTAATGAAAAAGTAAATCTAAATCACTCTGTGTAAGTAAGAAGTGCAGAAAAACGTCAAGATGCAAACTAGATTAATGATTAGTGATAAGAAAAGTGAATTAACGCAAACCTGATAAGTAATACGCGGTGAAAAGTGAATCTAATGCAAGCGGTTATCATAAGTGCTATAAAGTGAAGTGGATGTCATAAGTTCTAAAAAGTAAAGTGGATCTCATAAGTGGTAAAAAGTAAAGTGGATCTCATAAGTGGTAAAAAGTGGAGTGGCGGTCATAAGGACTAAAAAGTGGAGTGAAAGTCATTAGTGCTATAAAGTAAAGTGGATGTCACAAGTTCTAAAAAGTAAAGTGGATGTTATAAGTTCTAAAAAGTGAATCTGATACAAACAAGATAAGCGCACCTTCCGCATCAATATCTATAACCATCTATACAAACCAAGTGCTTGTAGTGTAGGCGACAAGGGAGAGACCTGAGCCTCCCATCGCCACAACCCAACATTCCCACGACACATTGTGATACATATTAGTGAAAGACGGCTGCTTGTATCATCCCTTTCCCCTACTAAAAACGCTACACATCATTTGTTTTCCTTCCCTCCCGCTCCGATGTTTCCTGACGTCACCCCGCCGGTCGGTACCCTCAGACTCCTGCACCTCCCACATCAGCTGTTTCCAAAGCTAGTGATAGATTAACCCGACCTCTGCACACCTTGAACGGGAAAATCACCCATGGAAAACCGGTTAGCCTTCTCTGTGGGCTTGGGAAATAACCGTAATGGAAGCTCGATAAGTTAAAGAATATGTACTTATGTTATCTTTTAGCGATGGTGGTGTGGGGGGGAGGGGGGGCGGGGCTTCTGGATTAATTTAGTGTGTACGAAGACTCAATGGGAGGTATTAGAAGACACCTTCGGTTCCCACATCAGCTATTTCTAAAGGCCAAAAACGGGGTCAGTCGGGTTCTAATGAGTGTTTCTTTAGGTTCACGGTACAGAGGAAGGGTCAAACTATCACCTGGGTCATAAAGCTACTCCTGGAAATGCCCACAACTCCTACGAAAGCCTTGTTAAATATGTGTTCTTGGGAGGCGAAATGTCTTAAAACACTAACCAATATGTACCTATGTTATCTTTTAGCGATGGTAGGGGAGGGGGCGGGGCTTCTGGGTCAATTTAGTGTGTACGAAGACTCTTATAATAGCCTGTGATGTCTGTGTGGCTGTTGCCGTGTCCCTTCAAGTTCTGTCCTTTGTCTGATGAAACTTCCGCAGGTGGGAGAGAAGACGCCACACCTGTGAAGCCAACCTGACTCACGTGCTCTTTTTATGCCCTTTTATTTTTAGCCGACCCTCCCGCTTCCTCTTTATTTTTAACTCTTACGCATCTTCTTTGTTTAAACTCTTACACTCCGCTAATTTTAAACATTTTTTTCTATTAGTATACATTCAGTAGATACTTTTTTCACCCCTCTCTCTTGTCTTTCGCTCTTTCGTTCTCTCCCAACAGCTGCATCAGTGTGACGATAATTTCACGTAAATACACAGCGATAAGTGAGACAAAGGAGAGACAGAGATAGAGAGGGACAAAGAGAAATCTAGAATGAATGACTCGAGTGATTTTTCTCTTTGTATCGTAGAAACATAAAGAGAGGGAGACGAGAAAGTGTGAGGAGTGAGAGGGAGAGGAGAAATGAGAGAAATGAGAAAGGAGAATGAGAAGAAGAAGGAGAAGGAGGAATGAGAAGGGAACAGCTGAGGGGAGAAGGAATGAGGGAAGCGCTGAGAGAAAGGAGGAATGAATGAGAGAGGAAACAGCAAAAAAAAGGAGGAATGAAAAAGAGAACAACTGAGAGAGAGGAGGAGGAACAAGAGAGGAGGAGAAGAGAACAGCTGAGAGGAGAAGGAATGAGAGAGGAAACAGCAAAGAAAAGGAGGATTGAAAGAAAGAACAACTGAGAGAGAGAAGGACAGCTAAGAGAGAGAGAGAGAAGGGATGAAAGAAAGAAGAGAGAAAATGAGAAGGGGAGGAGAGAGAGAGAGATATGAGAGTAGAGGAACCCTTCCCATACCATCGTAGTGAAGTCAGTCGCTACTTTTAAAACCTTCCCCTCCACCCCCTCCACTTCCTCCACCTCCACCACTGTTGCTACTGTTGCCAGACGATCAACACTCAACGTAAAACACACAGAGATGCCTTGATCGAGGGTGGTGCTGCCAAGAATCCCACACGGTTTTGGCTAAGATATGAGTGTGCGTGTGTGTGTGTGTGTGTGTGTGTGTGTGTGTGTGTGTGTGTGTGTGTGTTAATGAGCTTCTAAATACGAACTAAGTATTTGGAAGATGCTTTAGTTCATCTCAAGCCCCGCTGCCCCCCTTCTCTCTCTCTCTCTCTCTCTCTCTCTCTCTCTCTCTCTCTCTCTCTCTCTCTCTCTCTCTCTCTCTCTCTCTCACCCACACCCACACACACACACACATTCTCGTGACTCGCTTTGGCCTTGGACTCGACAGAAAGCCTTAAAATTATGCATCTGTTTTCCTTCCTCTTCCTTCCTTCCTTACACAGCGCGGGTTAAAAATAGAGTGCACACTACAGACTCAAGGGCCAATGTTACGGAGATGAGCACTGAGGCCACGCGGAGCTATAGCGTATGCCCGAACCTTAATCTTACTGACTCAAAAATCGTAATACGTCGCCTTAACAATGACGATCTAGCACTTCGATCTGACTAACTTCGTCGCAGAAGTGGAATTAAAAAGCCAAACGAGCCACATAATTTTTAATAGACACTAAAATCGACATGAAATAAAAGAATCTGATGTAAGACAATAAATAGGAAAGAAATAAAGAAAAATAAAGAAATAGAAAATGGAAATAAAATATGGACGGTCTTTTAATATAACAAGAAAGAAAGAAAGAAAGAAAGAATGAAAATGGATGATCTTTTAATACGACAAGAAAGAAAGAAAAGAAAAGAAAGAAAACGGATGATCTTCTTATATGGCAAACTCCTTCAAAATAAAAGACGATGGCAATAAGGTCGAATGTTTTGTTTAAATTGATAACCTTGCCTTGAATTCACTAAGACCCGAGTTTAATGTTTTTTTCTTTTTCAAGGTGACACTCTCTTCCTTCCTCTTTACTTTGGAGAATATTTATTAACTCATTTCTTACTCATTTTTATTATCATTATTATTTCAAGAGAGAAGGTGAGAGAGAGAGAGAGATTTAGTTAAGTATGCAGCCTTGTAGTTTAAAATAAGTTGTTTAAGTGACTGTGTGTGTGTGTATGTGCGAGTGTGTGTGTGTGTGTGTGTGTGTGTGTGTGTGTGTGTGTGTGTGTGTGTGTGTGTGTGTGTGTGTGTGTGTAATAATGAAAGGAAAGGCAAAAGCGAGACGGAAAGGAGAAGAGGAGAAGAGAAATATAGGAAAAGGAGAGAATATGAGACGAGAGGATAAAAAAACGAAAATATAAAGAAGAGGAGGAGGACGAGAGGGAGAGGAGGAGGAGGAGGAGGAGGAGGAGGAGGAGGAGGAGGAGGAGGAGGAGGAGGAGGAGGAGAGTAATGTGATCAGAGGATGAAATTGCAAATATTTTGAGAGAGAGAGAGAGAGAGAGAGAGAGAGAGAGAGAGAGAGAGAGAGAGAGAGAGAGAGAGAGAGAGAGAGAGAGAGAGAGAGAGAGAGAGAGAGAGAGAGAGAGAGAGAGAGAGAGAGATAGAGAGAGAGAGAGAGAGAGAGAGAGAGAGAGAGAGAGAGAGAGAGAGAGAGAGAGAGAGAGAGAGAGAGAGAGAGAGAGAGAGAGAGAGAGAGAGAGAGAGAGAGAGAGAGAGAGAGAGAGAGAGAGAGAGAGAGAGAGAGAGAGAGAGTTTTCTAAAAGACTATGGAACTCATCTCTCTCTCTCTCTCTCTCGCTCTCTCTCTCTCTCTCTCTCATACTCTGCGTATAAAAAAGTAACGAGTCAAGTTTACCGATTTTCAAAGACTTCAGGAGGAGGAGGAAGAGGAGGAGGAGGAGGAGGAGGAGGAGACGGATGAGGAAGATAAGATAGACAGGATGAGGATGAGATAGGAAGATGAAGAGAGGAACCTGAGGAATAAGGGTACGAAGAAGGGAATGGAAAAGGAAAAGAAGAGAAGAGAAGGAGAAGGAAGAACAGGTGAACAGGAGGAGAAAAGAGAAAGAAGGAAGAGAGGAATAGGAGACGCAGAAAGAGGAGGAGGAGAGAAGAGAAAGAGTTATCGGAGAGGAAGAAGACGAGATGATAAGGGGAAGGAGGAGGAAGATGAAGGGAAGAGAGGAACATAGATACATTGAAGAAGAGGAGGAGGAGGAGGAGGAGGAGGCTCTTCAAAACACACGCATCTGGTAACAACGAGGCCAAGAAGAGAGAAAATGGACGTCTTTTATAAGTTTCCCCTTAAAACGAGAGTGACCTTCAACGACCACCAAGAAGAAGAAGAAGAAGAAGAAGAAGAAGAAGAAGAAGAGGAAGAAGAAGAAGAAGAAGAGGAAAACAACAACAACAAAAAGACATTGACAGAAAAAACCCCCACAAGAAAAAAAAAGAAAAGAAAAAAAAAAAAGAAAATCCAAAAAAATAAAGAAGAAAAAAAAAGAAAAACACACCACCCACATCTTAACACACACACACACACACACACACACACACACTCCCCCCCAACACACGCACAAACGCACACCCAAACCCTTCCTTCTCATTTCGGATTTACTTCATGGAATTCGCCCCCCCTCTATAACCCCCCCCCCCCGCCCCCCTACCCCGAGGTCGCCGCCGCACAACCCAAAATATCTTTCTCATGCTTTCCGGCTCGACGGCGTTCGGGAAATGAGAAAGTTTGTATCCGTATCCGATTTGTCCCTGAGTGTGTGTGTGTGTGTGTGTGTGTGTGTGTGTCAGTGTGTACGTGTGTTTCTGTCTGTCTGTCTGTGCGTGTGTCTGTGTGCCTGACGGAAGAGAATAATGCAAATAGTTTAGCCGCAACAACAAAAGTTAGAGAATACTGATAATGTTCAGCGCTGGTTTTGTGTAACAGTCGCTTGTTCGGTGAGTCGAGTTGATGCACCTCTGGCTCATCTATCCGTCTATGTATGTATGCATGTATAGATGTAGGTACATACAGTGTTGGGCGTAGCGGCACTACTAGTAGCGCCGCTACGTAGCGAAGCTACTTTTTTAGTAGCTGTAGCGGTAGTGCAACTCTTTTTTAGAAAGAGCGGCAAAAACGGTAGCGGCGCTACATTTTTGGGTAGGGTTGCAGGTCACTACTCGCTTCTCGCTGCTCGGGGTGGACCAACTACGTACGTGATGAAAACGCGAATGAAACGTGTACAGTTCAGTGGGCTGAGCCGCGGCCCGTCACTCTTGCCAGTCACCTCTAATGCTCTCTCAGTAGTGAATCTGCGACCGTAGGTGAGGCTGGCTGCCTACCTGTGGACAGTAAGTGATTAGTCAGTCACTCGTGCATATTCCTGATCACGGCTCACGAAGCCTTGGAGACTGGTAAAAACTGGGTGAGTCAACCAGCACAGCCGAGGAAGGTGAGTGAATCTTGTAGCCTCACGTACAGGAAGTGTAAAGTGACTTACTCAGTACTCTATCAAGGACGTGGAACGTAACAATATCTATAAATGAGAATTATGTTTTTTCAGTACTTATTGTTCACACGTAGCGGTAGCGACAGTGCACTACAATTTGACTGAAGTAGTGGTAGCGATAATGCCACTACTTTTAGCAGGTAATGAGCACAACACTGGGTATAAATGTATGTGTGTGTGTGTGTGTGTGTGTGTGTGTGTGTGTGTGTGTGTGTAACCAGATAATCTCCCTGTCTAGTCCTAACGCAGATAAAGGAGAGGAGGGAGGAAAGAAGAAAGGGAGAGGAGGGAGGGAAAGAGATGAGGAGGGATGGAGGGAGAGTGATGAAAAAGTGATAGAGGGAGAAAGGGTGAAAGGGAGAAAGCTATAAATGAGAGAGAGAGAGAGAGAGAGAGAGAGAGAGAGAGAGAGAGAGAGATGATTTCCATTTGGGGAAGTGCGTATCTCATTATCTCCTTTTTGTACAGCGTATGCGAGCTAGCTTTAATCTCTCTCTCTCTCTCTCTCTCTCTCATCCCGTTTTCTACTACTACTACTACACCCACACAAACACACGCACACACACACAAAATCGTTTTCTTACACTCGAATTATACTTTCCACATTTCTATCTCCTCCTCCTCCTCCTCCTCCTCCTCCTCCTCTTCCTCTTCGCCATCTCTTGCTTCACTGCTTCCTCCTCCTGGTTTTACGTGAGGAAGGCATTGGGGCGTAGCAGTGAAGAGGAGGAGGGGGAGGAGGAGGAGGAGGAGGAGGAGGAGGAGGAAGACACGAAACGAAAACGATAAAATGAAATAAAAATGAAATTACGTAAAATTTTTAAGAGGAAGAAAAATCATTGAAGTTGAAGGAGAGAGAGAGAGAGAGAGAGAGAGAGAGAGAGAGAGAGAGAGAGAGAGAGAGAGAATAATAATAATAATGCTAATGCTAATAATATTGACAATAACAACAAAGATAAAAAACAAGTGCAAAAAAACGAACGAAAAGCTGAAGAGAAAGAATAAAATAAAGAAGAATATGATTAAAAGTAGGAGGAGGAGGAGGAGAAGGAAAAGGAAGGAGGATAATGAAGAGAATATGGAAAAAGAAAGAGAAGAAAAATAAGGAGAATGTGAAGGAAGAAAGGGAACGAAAGTAAGGATAAGGATGAGGAGGAGAGAAAAAGGAGGAGAATGAGGAGAAGGAGAAGGAAAAAGAAGGATTAAGAAGAGAATATGGTAGACAGAGCGAAGAAAACATAAGGATGATGAGAATGAAGATGGAGGAGAAAAAGAAGGAAGAGGAGGAGGAGGAGGAGGAGGAAAGGAGGTACCAAGTGTCACCCTCTCGAGTAGTCTCCTTACCTTCGCCTTGGATTCCAAAAGGACGTCAAAGGAAAAGGATTTGAATCGACTAATTTATATGTTGGATCCCTTTACTCTCCCCCCTTCTCTCTCTCTCTCTCTCTCTCTCTCTCTCTCTCTCTCTCTCTCTCTCTCTCTCTCTCTCTCTCTCTCTCATCTTGGAAGTTCGTCATGGAAGAGGACGCCCGCATGACTTACCCAGCTGGAAAATGATGGAGGAGAAGGAGGAGGAGGAGGAGAAGGAGGAGGAGAGAGGAGAAGGAGGAGGAGGAGTAGGAGGAGGAGTAGGAGGAGGAGCTGACGAGGCACTTCGTTTCTCACCCTCCCAACTACTAATCGAGAGAGAGAGAGAGAGAGAGAGAGAGAGAGAGAGAGAGAGAGAGAGAGAGAGAGAGAGAGAGAGAGAGAGAGAGAGAGAGAGAGAGAGAGAGAGAGAATCACAACCAACACACACACACACACACACACACACACACACACACACACACACACACACACACATGATCACCGATGAAAAGATAATATAAACAAACAACATCCACATTTAACAGACAGAGAAGGAAGCGGAGGGATTATTAGCACAGAAGAAAAGGAGGAAAAGAATAGGAAAAGAGAGAGTTAATGAGGCAGGAAAACAGAATAAATAAAAGGGTAAGGAGATAAGGAAGAAAAGGAGTGTGGGGAAGGAGGGAAGGAAGGAAACCACAAAAAGGAGTGAGAGAAAAAAGGGGAGACGAAGACAAGAAAAAAGAGGAGGAAGGAGTATGAGGGAGGAAGAAAAGGAGGAAACAGAGAAAGACCAGAAAAGCAGGAAAAGGAAGAATGGGAAGAGGGATAGAAAGAGAAGACAAGAAAAAAAGAAGAGGAAGGCGTATGAGGGAGGAAGAAAATGAGAAAACAGAGGAAGAAGGAGGAAGGAGACTAAAGGAAGAGGAAGGCAAAAGCAGAATGGGAAGAGAGATAGGAAGACAACTATGACGAAGGAAGAAAAGTACAAAACAAAAGTGGAAGAGGAGGAGGAGGAGGAGGAAATGGAAGAGAAAGAAGATGGAAAAACAAAATAAGAATGAGGAACACGAGAGGGAGATAAATCACACACGAAAGGAAGAGAAAGAAGGGAAATAAGTGCGGCAGAAAAGAAAAAAAAGCAAGTACGTAGAGGAGTAAGAGGAGGAAGAAGCAAAAGACGAGGAGGAGGAGGAGGGAGAAGAGCAGGAGCGAGGGAGAGAGAAAGAGAGAGAGGGGGTGTTCGCTGGGCCGAGATCGACATCCCAGCCAAACACAACGGCTCGTCGCTTACCAAACAGGAGGCAGAAGAATGTTAAACACGGGGAAGAGGAGCGGTGAGGAGGGGCGGATAATGACTGTGTGTGTGTGTGTGTGTGTGTGTGTGTGTGTGTGTGTGTGTGTGTGTGTGTGTGTGTGTGTGCGCCCGCCTCTCCACAGTACATACACATCGTTCTCACCATAAACATTTCTCCTCCTCCTCCTCCTCCTCCTCCTCAATAATCATCCCTCCACTCAATCATTCTTTCTCTTCTCTCTCTCTCTCTCTCGTCGCCAAGGGGGTAAAAATCTACGGTCACATCAAGCCGCGTTTAACTTACCAACCCTGGGTATAACATTCTTCAGTCTCTCTCTCTATCATTCATTCATCCATTTTTCTTTCTTTTCTTACCTCATTTTCTATTTCTTTTTTTCTTTCAACTTTCTCTTCTTCTTTTCTTTGTCTAATTTTCCCTTTCTTTCTTTCATTCTCATTCATCTCTAGCACCTTCTTCTTTTTTTCTGTCTATTTCTCATTCTTTCTCTTCTCCTTTTTTCTTTCAAACTTCAAGTAAAAAAAAAAGGTAGAATGGAATATAACAGGATAAACTTTTTCCCCTCAAACTTGCTGACGTCGGTGAAGTTGAACTGTTGATAAATCCATCCACTGACTTTTGTTTTTGTCTGTCTGTTTTTTTCTTTAGCTTTTCGTTCGTTTTTCAGTTTTATTTTTGTTCTTTGATTCTGTTCGTCGTGTTTTTCTTTCTTTCTTTGTTTTTTGTTACTTTTTTTATATTATTTTCGTGTGCGTCTTGATTTCGTTGTTGTTGTTGTTCTTATTTTTTCTTGTTAATTCTTGTTCTTTTCTTCTTCTTCTTTTCCTTTTATGTCTTTTGTGATTTTCCTTTCATCTTTTTCTACTGCCTTTTCCTATTCCTCCTCCTCCTCCTCCTCCTTCTTTGAAAACATTTTTAATCCTCGACAATTTTTAACCATTATTCGAAAGCTTTCACCCCCTCCTCTTCTCTCTCTCTGTTCATAATTCCCTTTCCTTTTCTTTCCTCTCCTTATTCTTGCCTTCCCTTTTCTTTCCTTCTCTTAACACCCTTTTCCTTACCTTTCCCTCACATCCATCCCACCCATCCCTCCTTCACCTCACAGCCCTTTCCGATGTTCTGTCTCACTTCCTTCCTATATATCCTTTCTAGCAAACTTCCTTCCCTTCATCCTCCTCTTCCATACGCCCCCTTTCTTTACCTTACCCAACACCCATCCCCACCCATTACCTCCCTCACCTCCCTTCCCATCCTCGCCCATCCCAAAATCTTCCACCCACCCACCCAGACACCCGCCTACCCCCCCGCCCGCCGCTCTCCAACCTCTAAATCATATCGGAATTCCTCGCCAGCTCGGAGCCTTTTTCCCCTCCCTCGAATTTTTGTGTGTGGCGATGACTGCGTCGGGGCATTCTGGAGGAGCGTCTGAGCGAGGCACACACACACAGTTCGTTACCTGGAGCCACTCACCTGTGTCTGGGCCCACGCGAGGGTGCAGAGAGCGAGCGAGAGAGAGAGAGCGAGAGAGGGAGAGAGCGAGGGAGGGTTGGAAAGAGAGAGTAAGAGTGAGAGATGAGGTTTTCCTTCCCTTTTCTCTCCTGTCTCTTTGCCTCCCTGATTTCTCTCCTTCCTTCTTCTCCCTTCTCTTTCTCCCTCTTCTCCTCCCGTCTCCCTCTTTTTCCTTCTCTCCTTCTCTTCACTCTTCTCTGTCTCTTCTCTCCCCTCCCCTCCCCTCTCCTCTATCTCTCCTCCTATTCTCTTCTATATCTTCTCTCCCTCCTCCCTCCTCTCTCTCACTTCTCTCCCTTTTCTCTCCGTATCTCTTTGTTCCTCTTCTCTCTCCCGCTTTTCTTCCTTTCCCTCCCCCTCTCTTTCTCCCTCTTCTCCCCTCCCCCTCTCTCTCTCTCTCTGTTTACAATGATCGCAGTACATCGGGCGAAGGATTAAAAAAGAAGTTATTCCTCTTAATCGTGAAGAGGCGAGCATTGAGCCGCGTCCTGTCTGTCTGTCTGTCTGTCTGTTTCCCTGTCTACCTCCTCTTCTTCCTCTCCTCTTTGATTCTTTTTTACTCTTCCTCTTCTGTCCTCTTTAATTTTTCTTCCTTTACCCTTTAGTTCTGTTTTCTCTTCATTTCCTCTTCCGTTTTTTTATCTTCTCTTCATCTCTTTCATTCATAGACAAACAGATAAACAAACAGATATACAGACAGACAGATGGAGACATAGATAAAACAACAACAACAACAACAACAACTGAAGCAAGAGAAGAGGGAAGTAAAAACATGGAAATATAGAAAAGCAGGCAACAGAAAATACATTGGCTCATTCCGAGGTGTCCTGCTGTAGAGTCGTGATCTGCCCGACCGTTCAAAACACTTCGGTATACGCGTCTCCAGTTCACTCCTGTTGTCATGAAGTAACGGTCGATGCGATTTTTTGAAGGAGCTGATGGTTTCTGCACGCACGACTTCAGCAGGGAGGTCGTTCCAATGGCGTATGACTCGGTTTGAGGAGAAACTCTTACCATACTTCTGGATGAATGGAGGAGGAGGAGGAGGAAGAGGAGGGGACATAAGAAAAAAAGGAAGACGAGAAGAAATAGGAGGAGAAGGAGGAAGAAGAGGAGGAAGAGTAAGAAGATAAGATATAAAAAGGAAGACGAGCAGAAATGGAAGGAGAAGGAGGAAGAAGAGGAGGAAGAGTAGGATGATAAGGACGAGGAAGAAGAATGAAACAGGCAAAGAAAAAAAAAGGAGAAACGGTAAAAAAGAAAAGAGTATTTATGTAGATCAAGAAGCAAAACAGGAAGAGGAGGAGGAGGAGGAGGAGGAGGAGGAAGAGGAGGAGGAGGAGGAGGAAGAGATACTATACCACAGCAAACGAGAATGCAAACACACATGAGACAACGCTCCTCCTCTTCCTCCTCCTCCTCCTCCTCCTCCTCCTCCTCCTCCTCCTCCTCCTACTCCTCCTCACTATCATCATCATCATCATCATCAGCATCGTCTTGAGGTGATGGGTCGTTAGCAGACGTTGTGGAGGTCGTGGAGGTAATGAAGAGGAAGAGGAGGAGGAGGAGGGAGAGGAGGAGGAGGAAGAGGAGGAGGGAGAGGAGGAGGAGGAAGAGGAGGAGAAGATATGGCCATGCACGAGAGAAGTAAGACAGAGGAGGTGATACAGTGGTCGTCAGGAGGAGGAGGAGGAGGAGGAGGAGGAGGATGAGGAAGAGGAGGAGGAGGAGGAGGAGGAGGAGAAACACTTAAAATTAATAATAAAGAGTGTTAACTTTTTTCTTCTTTTTTTCCTTCTCCTTTCTCCTCCTCCTCCTCCTTCTCCTCCTCCTCCTCCTCCTCCTTCTCCTTTATTATCTTCCGTCTCTCCTTTTCTCCTCCTCCTTTGCTCGAATTCGTTTATCTTCCTGGTTTTCCTAATTCCTTCTTCTTCTTCTTCTTCTTCTTCTTCTTCTTCTTCTTTTTTTTTCTTTTTTCTTCTTCTACTACTACTACTTCCTCATTATCTTTTTCTTCTTCTTCTTCTTCTTCTTCTTCTTCTTCTTCTTCTTCTTCTTCTTCTTCTTCTTCTTCTTCTTCCTTTTCTTCTTCTTTTTCTTCGTGTTTAAACTCTTCCTTACAACATTTCGTCAACCCTCAAAAAGTTATCAAACTGTCTTACATATTCTCTCTCTCTCTCTAATGTTTGTTAATTTCGCAACTCAATCTCTTCTCAAAACTACCTCAAGTTATTTTTACTTTCAAAGAGAGAGAGAGAGAGAGAGAGAGAGAGAGAGAGAAAGGATAAAGTGTGTGATCCCTCTCTCTCTCTCTCTCTCTCTCTCTCTCCTCCTCGTATTCCTATTCCTCCTCCCCTTCTTCCTCTTTCCATCACTTATACCCTCCTCCTCCTCCTTCTCCTTCTCCTCCTTCTCCTCAAAGGGACAGACGTTGACCTTGCTGCTGCTGCGGCATCAAACCTTAACCTTGCTTTTCACCTCGTCTGGTGAAACGACACTTGTTATTTTGTGTGTGAATCGACTCCGTGTGTTACATTTTAACGTCACAACTTTTGAAATCCGTTCATCCACGTTTTTAATTAACCGTTACTTAAATAGGCCCGTACGCCTTCTCAGAAATCGAACGACTAACTGTGCTCGTTTACTTTTCTGATTTAGCACCACTCAACTTAATTAATTAACGTCTAACTCAGTGCTGTGACGCGTCTAACTAGTGTTTGAAGTGTTGCGAGGATTACCTTACAGTGAGAGGACTTCCCTGCTGAGCTGAGCGGTTAAGTTATATATCGACTTTTTTTGTGTTTCCTGTCTTTCCTCAGTAGGATTACAACTGCACGACCTAACACAGCACCCAGTGAAAGACAGTGAGCTTCTTGTGTCTAACTAACGTAGAAAATCTGTCACTAACGTAGAAGTACAAAGCTTGACCCGTATACCAGCACACCTGTTTTGAAAAGGAGGAAAAGTTTAATCCCCCAGAGAATTTTAATCCCTGAGGAAAACACGTGCAGGCCCTCATAGACGCCACACTCAAACTCTCCCGCGTGACTCGACCGATTTAAAGCCGCCTCCTCCAGGTGTTGACCTTAGTCCACGCGGATACAAAATTCATCTTAACTGAAAAGCACACAATTATATCGTCTTGCAACAGTAAATAAAAATTAAAAAAAGAAGTAATCATGCCGTCCAACTATCTCAATTGCTGTAATTGTTCAAAGAAATATGCTGCGATTCATTACCAAGCCAGCGACTCGATGTGTAGGTACTGTGTCTTAGACTTACGTATTCAGGCACTACAAACAACCAACGAGGAACTACAACGCTCCAATGCGTTGATCTGGGACACCATGATGGCCTTCCCTCAACTCCCTACCCCTCATTCTTCTTCTTCTTCTTCTTCTTTCCCCGCCCTTCCTACTCCAGCTTCCTCCTCCTCAAACTCATATTCTGACGTTCTGACCCAACTACATACCTCCTCCTCCTCCTCTGCCTCGCCTGAACCCGCCTCCATCCTTACTATTCCTTCCGCCCCATCCACCTCCCTTGCTACCTCATCCACTCCCACTCCCTCTTCTCCCTCCACCACCCTTGACTCCTCCCCTATCCTCATCACCACTCCATCTTCCTTCCACCTCCAACACGATCTCCTCTGCCTCGCCTCAACCACCCCACCTCTGCAACGCCTGATCCCGCTGCCACCCTTACCATTCCTTCTCCATCCACCTCCCTTCCTACCCCATCCACCTCCATCCACAGTACCACTCCCTTTCTCCCGCTCTCCTTCCTCTCCTCTCCACCACCCTTGACTCCTCCCCTATCCTCATCACCACTCCATCCTCCACTTCCACCTCCAACACGAACTCAACCTCCGCCTCCTCCTCCACTTCTGATACCACATCTCCTCCATCCACACCTCACCCTCCACCCTTTCCCAGCCACCCACTACTAACACCACCACCACTTCCAAACCCACCTTAGCCTGCGCTCCTGCTTGTACCTCGCGCCCTTCCAGAAGAAATCACAAGACCATTCTACCAGCTGTCACTTGTACGAACCAGACGCTGTTTCCTGGTATGGGCAAACTAACTACTAGAGTCAATTTAGTTGGAGACAGTGTGGTGAGAGGCCAACTTACGGAGTTTTGTGGTCGGAATACGTTGACACGGCAGCGTTTCTGTATCCCCGGAGCCAAACTGGACGATATTGAATCAGCTGTCGATGCAGTTTCAGTAAATGCGAAGGACGACACAGTGTATCTGATCCATGCGGGAACCAACGACCTTCAGTCAACTCAAATTCAGGACCTGTTAGCAAAATACCGTCAAGTCATTCGGAAATACAAGACCAAGTCCCTCACATCATCGTCTCTGGAATTCTACCGAGAGTCAATACGTTCGCCGGATACAACAACAGTAAAGCGTACGGCGTCAACACTAGTCTAAAGCAGTTATGTAACGATGAAGGCGTAGGGTTCACGAACGCATGGCATCACTTCAACCAGCGCCCAGATTTGTTTTGGGAGGACGGACTCCACTTGAACGAGGTTGGTTCGGCGCGGCTAGGAAGGCTCCTGAACGATGCAGTTGAAAGCTTCTCGAAAGCTATTCAAAAACTGGAGGCGAGGGCAAGGCAAAGGCAACCTTGATCAACCGAACCGTAGCGTCGATGCGGCTTGCAAGAAACTGTGTAACCAACGACGCCTCCGACAAGCGAACTCATTCAACTCAACGCGGCCAAACCAGTAGTCACATTTCCATTTTGTACACAAATGCACGCAGTCTATTACCCAAAAAGGACGAAATTAGGGCGTATATTGCAACTGAGAAACCAGATGTGGTAGCCATCACAGAGACTTGGGCCAACTCTGCACATCTAGTATCTGAACTGTCATTTCCGGGTACGAAAGCTTCCAAAAAATCGAATGCACAAGAAAGGAGGAGGAGTAATTTGTTACGTAAAAGTACGCTCCCTGCCATAAAAATAGACAAACAGGATGCAGAGAATTACGACTCCGTCTATGTGGAAATAACTGCGAATAATAAGAAACTAACACTTGCGATCGTATACAGGCCTCCAAAACAACAAGCAGCCGATGACACTGCCCTGTACGAAGAGCTTCACTTTAACACAAAGTAAACAAGCAATAATAATTGGGGACTTTAATTGCCCTAACATTGACTGGGGACAATTGACTGGAGATCAAGAGGGTAACAGGCTTATAGAAATGGTGGAGGATTCGTTCCTCACTCGTTGTAACTCAACCAACAAGAGAAAACAATCTGCTGGATCTGGTATTAGTAAGCGACCCTGACCTCATTCGCGACTGTGAAGTTGGTGAAAAATTAACGGTTGCGATCACCACTTAATCCGTTTCAATGTCAACATAAGTCACAAACTCGTAGACAATCCGTCAGTGATACCAGACTACAAAAAGCAAATTTCAACCTAGCCCGTGAGCTGCTTCCTCCGCGACCTGGGACCAACTTCACCTAACCGACAATACAATCGACAACGTGTGGAACAACTTCAAAGATAAGCTTTTGGGAGTAGAAAAGGCTACAGTGCCGACGAAACCCAGGCGAGTAAATGGTGCCGTAGATCCACCGTGGATGACCAGAGAAATAAAAAGGGCGGTAAACTTAAAAAAAAGGAATTATAACCTAATGAAAGAGAATGACACGGCCGAAGCCCGTACTCAGTACCACAACAGCCTCAGAGCTTGTCGCAGCCTTATTCGGAGTAGTAAACGCAACTACGAAAACAAATAGCGCGTGACATCAAGACAAACTCAAAAAAATTCTTCACATACATCAGATCGCAAAAGAAAGTAAAATCCAATATTGGTCCCCTGACAGACGAGACTGGAGCTGCAACTCAGGACAGTAAACAGATGGCCAGAATCCTCAACAGTAACTTCGCATCCGTATTCACAGTCGAGAACATCGAAACCATGCCCGAGAACCCTGACCCGCCGAGGGAATCACGCCCTGAAAATTGACTCAATATGCGACCAAGAAGTGAAAGAGTATTTGGATAAACTCGACACGAACAAGTCAACAGGACCTGACGGTTTGTCCCCGCGGTTATTAAAAGAGCTTAAACAACAAATACTTCAGCCACTCACTAACATATTCAACCAGTCTGTTCAATTGAAAAGGTCCCGGAAGACTGGAAGATGGCGAACGTAACACCAATTTTCAAAAAGGAGACAAAAGCGTTGCATTAAACTACAGGCCCATAAGTTTGACATCAGTGGCAGGAAAAATACTCGAAAAGATTATTAGAGACAAACTTGTTAAGTTTCTAGAAGACAATAATGTAATCTCCGACACCCAGCATGGCTTCAGAAACAAGCGCTCCTGCCTAACGAATTTATTAGACTTCTTCCAAGGTATATATAAGAACTGGGATGCCCACATCCCCAGTGATGTTATATACCTGGACTTTCAGAAAGCCTTCGACAAGGTACCGCACGAGCGACTCCTTAAGAAACTGCACTCGGCGGGCATTGGAACCAATCTGATCGCGTGGATAAGAGATTGGCTCACCGACAGAAAACAACGAGTACTACTCAACGGACAGCCTTCCGATTGGCTTCCAGTCACTAGTGGAGTGCCTCAAGGGTCAGTGCTGGGACCCATTCTCTTCATCATATATATCAACGACCTCGAATCAGGACTGAAATCCACAATATCGAAATTTGCTGATGACACTAAGGTGGGGGGAAAGGCCCTCACTAAGACCAACTGCGAAATCATTCAGAAAGACCTCAATCACATTATCGAATGGTCGGAAAAATGGCAAATGTCCTTTAATGTTGACAAATGCAAAGTCATGCACATTGGGTCCAGAAATAGTAAACACACATACATCATGAATGGGAGACCTCTGCAAGCGATGCAGGAGGAAAAGGATCGTGAGTCACTATCAGCAGTGACCTGAAACACGCGAATCACTGTAAAAAAGCATACAACAAAGCCAACACTATGCTCGGGTTCATAGCGAGGAACTTCGAGTGTAAAACGCCAGACGTGATGCTATCCTTGTATAATTCCATGGTAAGACCGCACCTCGAGTATGCAGTACAGTTCTGGTCTCCTAATTACAGAAAGGACATTGATTTACTGGAAAGGATTCAACGACGCGCCACGAAAATGATACCAACCTTAAGGGCTCAACCGTACGAGGAACGACTCAAGCGACTCAATCTCTTTACATTGGAGAAAAGACGCCTACGAGGAGATATGATTCAAGTCTTCAAGTATCTAAAAAAATTCAATAACGTCGATTACTCCAATTTCTTTGAATTGCAAACCAACCTAAGAACTAGAAATAACGGTTTACCCATTCAGTCTAGTCGATGTAACACAGACATCGGAAGGAGTTTCTTTTCAAACCGAGTCATCCGTCACTGGAACAATCTTCCTTCAGAAGTAGTAAATGCGAATACTATCAACTCCTTCAAATATAGAATCGACCGTCACTTCGCTGCGTCGGGAGTAAACTGAATATTGAGTTGCTTTCATCTGCTCCTCAATATCGAGGCGCTTTCATCTGCTCCTCAATGTCGAGGTGCTTTCATCTGCTCCCCAGGCCCCAGGCTGTCGAGCAGATTAAATCACCAAAGCGGGCAACCTCGTAATGAGCCAATAGGCTTTCTGTTGCCTGCGTTTCCATGTTTCCATGTTTCCATGTTTCCTCCACCTCCTCCTCCTCCTCTTCCAGTCAGTCTTGCGTTATGCCACATCACGAGAAAGATCAAAGGAAGGGGTGATTCTCTCTCTCTCTCTGTAATTAACTTCACCCCTGGAGACCAAAGCAGCCTCGCCTCACTGACTCTACAGAAGATGCACCGCTCTCTCTCACTTTCTCACTCTCTCTCATTTTCTCTAATTTTCTCATTATCTCATTTTCTTTCAGTCTGGATTTTTTTTCACTGATTTTTTTTCGCTTCCTCGTTTTTTTAATGTTTTTTTTTACTTCTTGTTTGTCTTGTTTTCTTACTCACTTTATTTTCACACTTTCTCTCTTTCTTTGCCTTACTTTTTTCTTCATTTTCTTATTATCACATTATCTTTACCACCTTCGAATCAGTTCTCTCTCTCTCTCTCTCTCTCACTCACTCACTCACTTCAAGTTTATCTCTCACTTGTTGCTCCTCCTCCTCCTCCTCCTCCTCCTCCTCCTTCACCTTTCCTCCTTTTCCTCCTTCACATCTCTTCAGTTTCTTTGAGTGAGTGTGTGTGTGTGTGTGTGTACTGACGGAAAGAGAAACACACACACACACACACACACACACACACACACACACACACACACACACACACACACACACACACACACACACACACACACACACACACATACAAACTCTCTAAGTCCTGAAATGACATGTCACTCCAAAGACTCCAACCACTGATCATCTACCCCCCTTCTCTCTCTCTCTCTCTCTCTCTCTCTCTCTCTCTCTCTCTCTCTCTCTCTCTCTCTGGCTATATATAATTGTAAAGATAAACAAATTGGAGGATAGATAGACCGACAGATAGACAGACATTGATAGATAGATATAGAGATAGACAGAAAAAAGAAAAAACAAACGAACAAAAAAACATTAATTCATCCACTTTTGTTTTGTGCATTTTACTTTTTTTTCATAACATTTTTTCTTTTTTCTGATTAAATTTCTGCGGATTGGCTGGAGGAGGAGGAGGAGGAGGAGGAGGAATGGATATGAGAGAGCAAGAAGATGAGAGGGAGAGGAAGTGAAGGAGATGAATAAAGGAGATGAAGGAAGGCTAATGAGGGAAGGAAGGAAGAAGAAGAAGAAGAAGAAGAAGAAGAAGAAGAAGGAGGAGGAGGAGGAGGAGGAAAAAATGAGGAGGAGGAAGGTGAAATGGAGGGGAATACGATAAGGGAAAAATTAGCAGGCAGGAGGATGGGATTAAAGGAAGGAAGGAAGGAAGGGAAGAAGGAAGGAAGGAAGGAATAGAATGAAGGCAAGAAAGAGCGAATGACTGAGAGAGGAAGGGAGGAAGATTAATTAAAGAAAGAGAAAAAGGAGGAAAACAAAATTGAGAGGTCAGTCAGATTACTTTTTCCATTTTCTCTCTCTCCTCCTTCCTTCATTGCTTCCTTCCTTTCTTTCTTTCTTCTTTCCTTTTCTTCTGTTCATTCTTCGTAACTTTTTCCAGCCTTCGATCTTTCCCTCCTCTTATTCAATTTTCTTCCTTCCTTCCTTCTTTCTTTCCTGTCTTACATTCTTCCTGCCTTCCTTCCTTCCTTCCTTTCTCTCTTTTTTTCTTCCCTCTTTCCTTCCTTTCTTCCTTCTTTCCTGTCTTTCATTCTTTTTTCCTTCCTTCCTTCCTTCCTTCCTGTCTTTCATTCTTCCTTCCTTCCTTCTTTCTTGTCTTCCTTCCTTCTTTTCTTCCTTCCTTTCCTTCTTTTCTTCCTTCCTTTCCTTCTTTTCTTCTTTCCTTCCTTCCTTCCTTCTGCTTTCCATCACTCAATTTTGTAGTAACGATCTCCTCCTCTTCTCCTCCTCCTCCTTCTCCTCCTCCTCCTCCTCCTCCTCCTTCTCCTCCTCCTCCTCTTCCTCCTCCTCCTCCTCCTCCTCTTCCTCTGCATACACAGGGTCACATAATTTTCCCCTCGGCGCTTCCCCAAAAGTCACTTCCCTAATTTTGTTTATCTGTATATATATTTTTTTCCGAGAGAGAGATAAATTTTTTGATGAATTTCTTTTTTTCATTTTTTTCTCTCACTCAAAGTTTCCGTGAGTTATTTTTTCTTATTTTTTATGCTCCTTGTTTTGTTTTCTTTCTTTCTTTTATATATCTTTTTTTTGTTCCTCCTCCTCCTCCTCCTCCTCCTCCTCCTTTTCTTTCTTTCTTCCTATCTTTTCTTTCTTTCTATCTTTTTCTTTCTTCCTATCTTTCTTTCTTTTTCTTTCTTTCTTTCTTTCTTCCTTCCTTCCTTCGTCTCTTCTTACCCCCATCCAACCTTCCCGTACCTTTTCCCCTTCTCCCTCCTTTTCTTCCCCTTCTTCTTCTCCTCCTATCCTTCATCTTCCATTATCTCCTTTCTCTCTCTCTTTTTCTTTAAGGTAAATTCATATATGTACAGTTTCCCTTCTGTATTTCTCTCTTTATTTTTTTTTCTTTCTTTATATTTTACCAATGCCAAAATTTAATATTATTTTAGAGTCTGTCCTTCAACAATTTGTCAAGGTTCTCGTTTTTCTTTTTCTTTTTCATCGTCATATTATTTCTGTTTTGGCTTGTTATCCTGTTTTTTTTATTATTTCCACGTTTTTAGGTTAACTATTTTCTCCTCATATTTAATTGTTTTTATTTTCTTGCTCTTGTCCTTGACCTTGTTTTCTTGTCATTGATATTGTCTTCTTGTTCTTCTTGTTCTTCATATTCTTGTTTTTCTTGTTCCTGTCCTCCTTTGCCCTTTCCATACAGCCATTTCGTTCCTTCTTCCAAGGTAGCTAATCAGTTTCTTAATCAGTCAGTCTCGAGGTCATTCATTCATTCATTCATTCATTCAATCAGTCAGTCAGTCAGTCAGTCCTTCCTTCCTTCCTTCCTTCCTTCCTTCCTTCCTTCCTTCCTTCAGTCAGTCAGTCAGTCAGTCAGTCAGTCCTTCCTTCCTTCCTTCCTTCCTTCCTTTAGTCAGTCAGTCAGTCAGTCAGTCAGTCAGTCACTCAGTCAATCTATCAAACAGTCAATCAAAACACACACACACACACACACACACGCACAGACACACACACACACACATACTACTGTAACAAACGCTCCTCTTCTCTTTATTGGCACATTAATTAATATTCTATGGAACGGACACCTGGAAAAAAAATAATTAATCAGTGGGTGAAAAAAACAAAAAACAAAAAATAATATATGTAGCGACCACACCTCGCGCCCCACGCCAGCCACCACCGCCCCCATGACCAACCGCACGACCTCATAAAATAATTGAAAAAAAGGGGAGAGTAAAAAATGTTGAGTGTATGAAGGAAAATACTTGAAAGAGTGAAAAAAATGCGAAAAAGTGGTACAAAAGGAAAATATAGGTAATTTGAAAACGTGGGAAAGAGGAAATAAGGAATAAAAGAGAGAGAAAGAGAAGGAAATTGAGCAAAATAAACCTCATAAAAAAAAGAAAAAATATTGAATGTATGAAAGAAAATACTTGAGTGAAAAAAATGCGGAAAAGAGATAAAAAAGGAAAGTATAGGTAATTTGAAAACGTGGGAAATAGGAAAGCATGAATAAAGAAGGAGTGAGAAGGTGAAAAAAATGTATGAATGAAAAATATTTGAAGTGAATTGTGAAAAAAATCTGAAAAGCGATGAAAAAAGGAAAGTATAGGTAATTTGAAAACGTGGGAAATAGGAAATAACGAATAAAGAAGGAGTGACATATTAAGTGAACACAAAAAAACATATATGAAGGAAAATGAAGAAAAGTGAAAAATGTAAAATAATAATAGAATAAAGAAAAGCATAAGTAATTTGAAAACGTGGCGAATAGCAAGAGAGAGAGAGAGAGAGAGAGAGAGAGAGAGAGAGAGAGAGAGAGAGAGAGAGAGAGAGAGAGAGAGAGAGAAAAAAATTGAAAAAAATACATTCAGTTGGACATATCGTAAAATAATAAAAATGAACGGAAACTTTTGACGCACACACACACACACACACACACGGCCCAACAGACAGATAGTAAGTAATAGAGACAGAATATTCTCTCTCTCTCTCATAGATGGTGCTTGTGTCGTTTATATTTTTTCATTTATTTATCTTCGTTATTCATTTCATCTTTATTTTTGTGATTTTATTTATATCATTACTCGCTTTTCTTTATTATATTATCTTCATTTTATCTATGTTTATGGCACTGGTATTTACATTTTTTTCTTCTTATTCATTATCATTTATGCCCTCTTTTTATAGATAAGCTTTTATTATTAAGAAAGAATATATAGAGAAAAATACGATGACGCTGTTATATTTGTTAACGATAGTCCTTTTCTTTTCTTTCTTTCTTTCTTTCTTTTTCTCTTTCTTTATTGTGTTTTTGTATTCATATTCTTGCTCGTTTTATTTTACTTTCTAGTTTCTCTATATCCTCGTTTATATGTGTGTGCCTGTGCGTGTGTGTGTGTGTGTGTGTGTGTGTGTGTGTGTGTGTGTGTGTGTGTGTGTGTGTGTATTTTTTTGTTACCTGATACACCTGAGCAATTAGCGGAAATGTTAATGTTGTCGCCACCTTCAACACCACTAACTCGACTTTTGTGTGCGTGTGTGTGTGTGTGTGTGTGTGTGTGTGTGTGTGTATGTGTGTCTAGTTGCGCCCACCTTTCCTTCATTTACTAATCATTTTATTTATGTATATTTATTTTATTTTCGTCATCATAATGGTTGCTTATTTCATTTTTTTTTCCGCTATGCTGTTTTTACGACATAAGAGAAAGGGCCTAAAAAAGGAAGGGAAGAGAAGGGAAGGGAGAGAAAAGGAATGGAAGGGAAAGAAAGTTATAGAGATGAATATTAAAAGATGGGAAGGGAAGGGAAGAGAAGGGAAGGGAAAAGAGGGGTAAGAAAGGGATGGGAAGAGAAGGGAAAGGAAAGGAAAGGAATAGAAGGGAAGGGAAGGGAAGGAAAAGAAAGTTAGAGAGATGAATATTAAAAGATGGGAAGGGAAGAGAAAGGAAAAGAAGGGAAGGAAAAGAAGGGTAAGGAAGGGATGGGAAGAGAAGGAAAAGGAAAGGAAAGGAAGGGAAGGGAAAGAAAGGGAAAGGAAGGGAAGGGAAGGAAATGAAATGGAAGGAAAAGGAAGAGAAGGGAAGGGAAGGGAAAGAGAAAGGGCCTTCAACTCGCTACTTCTAAAAGGGATGAAGAAGATGCCCCCAAAGAGTTCACAATGACAACTATTTGGCATTCAGTGACAGGCAACAATATATAGTGAAAATCAACAAAGGAAACGATCACATATTGTTATCAGCAAGGTACATTACTGATAAGCATATATGAATTAACGGACCACATAAATATAATGAAAAAAATGACTTCACTGGGTATACAGATATGGAAAACTCTTTGATATATAGTTAGTTAAGGTTAATGATTTCAAACACTTGGCGGACAGCAACAGTAAAATTCTATACAATGAGCCCAGTTATTTATTTTTATAGATAAAGTCACATTACTGAAGAAAAAAAATATATACAAACTTAAGAACCTGATATTTTTGGTATAGTCTGCCCTTTTTACTCTTATTTATGCCCACTTTTTATTATTGAGATGGAATATACGAACAAAAATACGATTATGATATTTTGGTATAGACCGTCATTTTTTTTATTAATATCTATCTGTTTCGTCGAAGTCATTAACCCTTGTAGTGAGTGTCTGTTGTTAGCCGGGCGAGAGAGGCAACAGGCGCCGAGCAGCTCAACAAAAGATCAAAGAATGAGTGTTCGTGTGACAATGGGAAGCGAGCGTCTATGTGAACTAACACTACAATCACTTTCCTCCCCTTCCTCTTTTCTCCCTCTTTTTTCCTTCCTCCTCTCTCTTATTCTCCCTTTCTCTTCTCTCATTTATTCTTTCTAACACTGGTCACATTCCTCCTCTCCCTTCGTCTCTTCTTTCTCTTTTTCTTCCTCCTTTCTCTTCTCTCATTTATTCTTTCTAACACTGGTCACATTCCTCCTCTTCCTATGTCTCTTCTTCCTCTTTTTTCTTCTCTTCCTCCTCCTTCATCCTCCATCTTTCTTTCCTTACGCTCTTTCTCTCTTTCTTCGTCGTTGTCTTCTTCCTTTTCTTCCTCCAATCACATTTTCTGCTCTCTTCTCCCTTCTCTTTCTCTTTTTCTCTCCTATCCTTCACCTTCCATTCTATTTCTCCTTTCTTTTAACTTTCCCTTTTGTCTTTCTCCTCTAGCATTTGTCCTTTCTTTATCTTTTTATTTCCTCCTGTTCCTTATTCTCCTTCTCTTCTTCATCTTTCTTTTCCTTCTCCTTCTTTCTCACTTCCTAACTAGAAGACTAACAGACAGACAAGTAGATAGAAAGATAGATAGATAGATAGATAGATAGATAGATAGATAGACAGACACACACACAGGCTCAACTTTACCATCCTTTCCTCCTCCTCCTCCTCCTCCTCCTCCTCCTCCTCCTCTCCCTTGTGAAGCTAACTAGATAAATCAAAAGAAACACTTACAAACGAACGAACAAACACGTCGAACAAGACCTCTCTCTCTCTCTCTCTCTCACATCAAAGGAACTAAAACAATGAATCAGAAGCGACAAGATAAAAGGAGAGAGAGAGAGAGAGAGAGAGAGAGAGAGAGAGAGAGAGAGAGAGAGAGAGAGAGAGAGAGAGAGAGAGAGAGAGAGAGAGAGAGAGAGAGAGAGAGAGAGAGAGAGAGAGAGAGAGAGAGAGAGAGAGAGAGAGAGAGAGACCTTCTTCCCTTCCTCCCTCTCCCCCCCATTTCCTCTCCATCCTTTCCCTCCCTTCTCCAACATCTTAAACCCTCTCTCTACCCTTCATTTTACCTCCCCTCCTTCCTTCCCTCCCTTCCCTTCCTTCCTCTCTACACTTCTCCCCTTTTTCATTTGCCTTCCTTATCATCTTCTCCCTCTTCTCTCAACCACTTTCCTCACCCTTTCATTAGATAGATAGATAGATAGATAGATAGATAGAGAATGATGTTCTTCCGTTACCGTAGAAAAGAGAGAGAAGGAAAGAAGGAGGAGAGGAGAGGGAGAGGTATAGGAATAGATGTAGAAAGATAGGCACGGATAAAAAGATAAACGTAGATAAAGAGAAAGATAGACAGATAGAGAAAAAAATATAGATTTAGATAAACATAAATAAAGAAAAAGAAAGAGACAAAAGGAGGAGAGATACAGAGATAGACACAGATATTTAGAGAAGGAAAATCAGAAAAAAAGATAGATAAGATATAGACAAAGACTGACATAGCAAGATAGACATAGAGAAATACTAAGACAGAAAGACATTGACATAGACATAGATAAAGCTAGACAAAGATAAACACAGATAAACATGATATATATGAGGATAGGAAGACAGGAGGAAGAGGGAAGGAAGTGTAGGGAGAGGAAGAAGAGGGGAGGGGAAGGGGAGGAAGGGAGAGAAGAGGGGAAGAGAGGGAGGGAGGGAGGGGAAGAGGGGGAGAGGAAAAGAGGAAGGGAAGGGGGGGAAAGGAGAAGAAAGGGAGGGAGGGAGGAAAGAGGGGAGAGAAAAGAGTAGGGAAAGGGGAGGGGAGAGAGGGAGAAGAAGGGAAGGAGGGAGGGAAGAGGGGAGAGAAAAGAGGAGGGGAAAGGAACGGGGAGGTAGGGAGGGAGGGAGGAGGGAAGAGAAAGAGAGATGGGGATGGGGGTAGGGGTGGAGGGGAGGGAGTGAAGGGGGAGGGGGAAGGAGCATAATAGTCTCTGGCGTCCAATTAATGCCACCTTTGCACACCTGGGCACAGAGACAGCCAATCAGAGGAGCTTCCGCGTTCACCTTGTTATTACCTGTCGTGAGGGGGGGAGGGGGAGGGGGAAGGGGAGGAGGAGGAGTGGCAAATAGGGGTGTTTGGGTGGAGGGGAAGAGAGGGGGGATTGGTGAATGAAAGAGGAGGAAGAGGGTAGAGAGAAGAAGAGGAGGAGGGGGAGGAGGAAGGGAGAGGAGGGAGGGATAGGTAGGGAGAGAGAAAGAAGAGGAAAGGGAGGCGGAAAGGAGAGGGAGAGAGGAAGAGGTGGGGAGGAAAGAGGAGAGGGAGGGAGGGAGGGGTAAAGAGAGAGGATGAAAGGGGGAAGGGGAGGAGAATAAGAGAAGAAGAGAGGGAGAGAGAAAGAAGGAGAAAGGAGAGAAGGGAGGGAGGGTAGGGAGAAAAAAAAGGGAGAAAGATGAGGAGGGGGAGAAGAGGGGGAGGTAGGGAATGGAGTATAGGGAGAGAGGAAGAAAGGAAGAGGAAGGGAACAGGGAGAGAAGAGGGGGAGAAGAGGAGAAGAGAAGGAGGGAGGGGACATGGAGGAGAGGAGGAAGATAGAAGGAGCAAGGTAGGAAAAGGGGAAGGCGAGAAGGAGGAGGGGAGAGAAGGAGGAGGGGAGATAAGGGGAGAAGATGAAGGGGAGATGAAAGGGGAGTTATTATTATCAGCTTCTCTTGTGTTGGGGAGGATAAAGGGCAAGAGGGAGAGAGAGGAGGGAGGGGAGGAGGAGAGAGGAAGAGAGGAGAGGGGAGAGGAAGGGAGAGAGAGGGGAGAAGGCGTGAATGTGGATGCTGCGTATTGTGAGAGAAGATAATAAGGGAGATGATGATGATGATGATGATGATGATGATGATGAGGAGGAGGAGGAGGAGGAGGAGGAGGAGGAGGAACACAAGGGGAACACAAAGAAAGAACAAACAACAGCAGACCTGCTGGTCCTTACAAGGCTGTTTGTGACAAGCTACACTAACTATCTAATCAAAGGTGGAAGATGAAGGACAGCATAGGCGAAGGCTCCTCCCCACCAGCCAAAGCTGGCAGGAAAGGAAAAAGAACCATGCAGCATGGAAAAACTGCATGGAAATTATGTAGGAAAGAGGAAAGAACTACCATTACTGCTACCACTAACCGGGCGATAAAACCGGACAAGGACACCAGTATTCGAAAGAACTTAACGTTATTACGACAATGAGTAATATCTTAGTTGCTGGATGGATTCAAAATACTTGTCTAATCTATTCTTGAAGGCCGTAACTGTTGTACTATCAACGACATCACAGGGAAGAGAGTTCCAAACGTTAACAACTCGATTGAAGAAGTGTTTAGCTTCGTGTGACGAGAATCTTTTACCACTTATCTTCAAATTGTGATTTCTTCTTGTTCTATTTGATCGATCAATTGTAAAGTAATCTTCCGCATTAATATCACTGAATCCTTTAAACATTTTAAACACTTCTATTAGATCGCCTCGCATTCTTCGTTTTGATAGGCTGAATAAATTTACTTCTTTAAGCCTTTGTTCATATGATAAATTTCTCAACCTAGGAATTATCTTTGTTACTCTTCGTTGAACCCGTTCCAACTTTTCTATGTCTTTTCTGTAATAGGGAGACCAAAACTGTACACAGTACTCTAGATGGGGTCGAACCAACGAATTATACAGTTTTAATATTACTTTTTCCGATTTATTATTAAAGACTCGTCCGATGAAGCCAACCAATTTGTTTGCAGTTTTAACTACCTCTGGACAATGCTGACCGGGCTTTAAATCGCTTGATATAGTGATTCCAAGATCCTTTTCTCTACTTACTGCAGAAAGTTGTTGGGCATTCATTACGTACCGAACGCGATTGTTATTTTTTCCGATGTGCAACACTTTACATTTGTCAACGTTAAATTTTATTTGCCATTGATTGGCCCAACGTGCAAGTCGATCTAGATCTGATTGTAAAGCTTCTTCGTCGAGTATCGCAGTTACTTTACTAGCAATTTTTGTGTCATCAGCAAATTTTGATACTTTGCAAGTGAGCCCATCATCGAGGAGAAGGAAGAGGAGGAGGAGGAGGAGGAGGAGGAGGAGGAGGAGGAGGAGGAGGACGAGGAGGAAGAGGAGGAGGAGGAGGAGGAGGAGGAGGAGGAGGAGGAGGAGGAAAAGAAGATTAAGAAAAAACAAACAAGGAAGAAGAAGAACGAAAAGTTAAAAGAAGAGCAGGAAAATAAAAATAAGATGTATATTAAGAACAGAAAAAGAAGAAGGGAAGTTGGAAAAATAGAGAGTTGAAGAAAGAAAAAGAAGAAGAAGGAAAAGAACGGAGGGACTAAAAGAAGAAAGAAAGGGAGGAGGAGAAAGAAGAAGAAAAAGAAAGAAAAGAAAGAAATGAAGATGAGATTGTGAATAAAAGGAAGAAAATAAATATAAAGAAAAGACGAAATTGACGTAGAAAAAAAAAAGATACAAATAACGAAAAAAAAAAATCAATATAAAACTCTGAAGGGACATTAATATGCTTATAAAAGAAAGATAAAGTCTGAGGGGGCATACACTATAGCTGCTCGTTACCTCAGTGCTCATCTTTGTCACATTAACCCTTTGACCCTGCTGGGGGAAATACCTGAGCCTTTGCAGAGAGAGGGAGAGAAAGAGAACCAGGTGGAAAGAGGAGGAAGGAAAAGGGGGAGAGAAGGAAAAGATATGAGAGGAAAGGATGGGTAAGGAGAGAGAGGGAAGGGGAGGAAGTGGAGGGAGAGTGAATGGAGGAGAATTAAGGGGAGAGAAAGGAAGGGAATGGAGAGAAAAAGCGAAAAGGAGAGAAAGAAACAAGAGAGAAGGAAATAAAAGCGAGTGGAAGGGTAGAAAAAAAGAAATACAGTAAGATCAGACAGAGAGAGAGAGTGTGTGGATGAAGTGGAGCCGTTGGAAAGACAGAAACAATCATCCCACAGTGAACTAGTGATGCATGATGATGATGATGATGGTTTTCGCCCTCCCAACACCGGTATAATCCTTTTCTGTTCTTTCACTAGCGGCGTGTGTTTTATTCTCGTTGTCCGGGGAATTTTAAGCACTTTTATATTCTGTCGATTCTTTCCGTGATAACACTCGTGAAATATCTCGCTAACGGCTTTTCCAATAGTTTATAATCTCTCCCCTTCACTTCCTCCTCCTCCTCCTCCTCCTCCTCCTATTTCCAGATTGTCCTGTCACCGCCGACCTCCTCCTCCTCCTCCTTTTCCTCCTCCTCCTCCTCCTCCTCTTCCTCCTCCTCTTCTTTCTACTATCTCCTCCTACAATTCTGGTTTCTCGTTTGGTTCGTTCTCCAATCCTCGTTCTCCTCCTTTTTCTTGTTTCCGTCCTCCTCCTCCTCCTCTTCTTCCTCTTCCTGCTCTTTGGTCTTTGCTTTTGTTTCTTCTTTTCTTCCTTCTACCTCCTCCTCCTTTATTTCCTTTTCGTTTTCCTCCTTTTCCTCTCTTTCCTCTTTTCCTCTTCACTTTTATTTCCATTTTTCGTCCTAAGTTACATCCTCCTCTTTCTCTTCCTTTGCATTCTTTCGTTCTCGTTCTATCTCTCCTCCTCCTCCTCCTCCTCCTCTTCGTCCTTGTCCTGTTCCTGCTACAACAACCAAACCTCTCTTTTCCACGTTCATTCCTAACCGTTCACATTCACACAGTTCTCCCTTCCTCCCTGTCTACCAAACCCTTGCCTGAAATCACCATAACACCACTCTCCCTCTCTCCCTCTCTCTCTCTCTCCCTCCCTCTCTCTCGGGTACTATACATCACACGCAAGCATTGGCGAGGCAGAGACCACCGGCATAAAAGTTTATCAGCAGCCACACGCAGCTTGCAGCCCCATTACGTGGCCAAGCTCGGGGGACCGGCCCCTTGATCTGCACGGCGTAGGGGAGACTAAAGGAACGGAAAGGAAAACGAGGCGATTCTTGTGTACGAGAGAGAATGGTGTTGGGAGAGTGGGAAGAGGTTGCCGTTGTGTTTGCTTTGGTGTTGGTGTTGTTGAGATAGATGGATAGATAGATAGATAGATAGATAGAGAGAGAGAGAGAGAGAGAGAGAGAGAGAGAGAGAGAGAGAGAGAGAGAGAGAGAGAGAGAGAGAGAGAGAGAGAGAGAGAGAGAGAGAGAGAGAGAGAGAGAGAGAGAGAGAGAGAGAGAGAGAGAGAGAGAGAGAGAGTTACGTAAGGGGAATGAGTTAGAAAGTGAGGCGATTCTTATGGACGAGAGAAAATGGTGTTGGGAAAACGTAGAGAGGTTGTTTTAGTTGTTGTTGTGATGATGTTGAGATAGATTTATTTTTCAGCAAAGGAGACAATTAAAGAGCATAAAAAAGAAAACAATAGTGAAAAAAAAGCCCACTACTTGATACACTAATAGATAGATACTTAGATACGTAGAATGACTGGAAGAGAGAATGTGTAGTGAAGGAAGGGAAATAGAAAACGGGAAATGTGTTTTTTCTCGTTTTTTTGATTGGATTTTATTAGACGTTTAATTGAGGACAGACGAAACATGAACAATATTTTACTTAGTTATTAAAAAGGAGGAATAAATGACGAAATAAATAAGGAAAAACAGCAACAATATCTATTTTCTTGCTCTTTTTGTTCTGAGCGAAGTTTTGTAGAAGTTCGAGGATAGACAGAACATATAGTCTGGTCAATAGATTTTTTTTTACAGCAGAGGAGACAGCTGAAGGGCAAAAAAAAAGAAGGAAACAACAATGAAAAAAAGGTCCGTTATTCGCTGCTCCTATAAAAAGCTCAGAGGAGTGGCCGAAAGATAGGTCAGTTTCGGAAGGAGAGGTGTCCTGATACCTATAGAGAGATGGAACATAATTATCACGCTACTTGGTTATTTTCAGAGGAGTAAATGACGAGATAAATAAAGACGGAATGCAATCAGCTTTTATTTACTTTTGTTTTGAGCTGAAATGCATAGACGTTAGGGATAGATAAGACATAAAATTTGCTTAATAGTTATATAAAAAAGAGGAGTAAAGGGGAAATTTTATTTTATCCATTTGATATTATAAAAAAAAGATATGTTAGACTTTATTGTTGAATTGGGAGAGGGGAGAATATGAGAGAGAGAGAGAGAGAGAGAGAGAGAGAGAGAGAGAGAGAGAGAGAGAGAGAGAGAGAGAGAGAGAGAGAGAGAGAGAGAGAGAGAGAGAGAGAGAGAGAGAGAGAGAGAGAGAGAGAGAGAGAGAGAGAGAGAGAGAGAGAGAGAGAGAGAGAGAGAGAGAGAGAGAGAGAGAGATTAAACTGTTCTTCTCTCTCTCTCTCTCTCTCTCTCTCTCTCTCTCTCTCTCTCTCTCTCTCCTCCCCTTTACTGGTTATGGCTTGTGAATGAGGAGAGAAAAGTGTGAGGGTCGGAGGAAACGGAGGAAACAGGAGGGGAGGAAAGGGAGGAGAGAGGAAGAAAGGGGAGGAAAAAGAGAGAGAAACGGTTATGAAGAAACATGACTGGAGGAAAGGGAGGAAAAAGGGAGGGAAGGTAAAGGGAGGAGAGGGAGAGGAAGGAGGAAGAGGAGGAAAGGGAAAAAGGGTGAAGGAGGGAGAAGAGGAAAGGGGAGCGAGAGGAAGGAAAGAGGAGGAAAGGGAAAGAAAAGGGAGGGAAAGAGAGGAAAGGGGAGCGAGAGGAAGGAAAGAGGAGGAAAGGGAAAGAAAAGGGAGGGAAAGAGAGGAAAGGGGAGCGAGAGGAAGGAAAGTGGAGGAAATGGAAAGAAAAGGGAGGGAAGGAGAGGAAAGGAAGGGTAAGGAGAGAGAAGGTAAGGAGAGGAAGGGGAGGAAAAGTGAATGGTGGAGAAGTGAGGGAAGAGAGAGGAAGAAAAGGAGAAAAAGCGAAAAGGAGAGAAAGAAACAAAGGAAAAAAAAGGGAAGGAAGGGATATAGAAGGAAATAAAAGAGAATGAAAGAGAATGGAGGAAAGAGGAGGAGAGAAAAGATAAGGGGAGGGGAAGGAGGGGAAGGGGGAAGATATGATAGGGAGGGGAGAGGAAGGAGCAGATACGAGAATATGTAGGTCCCCCCCCCCTCTCTCTCTCTCTCTCTCTCTAAAAGGTAGGAAAATAATGGGAAACTTGGGAATTCTCCGATAACGTGCAAGGGATCGAAAACACACACACACACACACACACACACACACACACACACACACACACACACACACACACACACACACACACCCCTCCTCCTTTTCTCTCCCTCTCTCTCTCTCTACTTTTATTACTGGATATATTTAGTCTTTAATATTTTTCTCTGCCTATAATTCACCTCCTTTGCATATATGTTAATTTTGTATTGTAGTTATGTATGGGGAATGGAGGAGGAGGAGGAGGAGGAGGAAGCAGAGAAGACATAGTAGTAGTAGTAGTAGTAATAGTAGTAGTAGTAGTAGTAGTAGTAGTAGTAGTAGTAAAAATAAGTAATTGAAATGAATAAGTAGATTAATAATGATAATAATAATAATAAAAAGATACAAAAATGAAAGAGGACAAAGGATTAGAGAGAAAGGAAGAGGAAGAGGAAAAAAGAGGAGGGGGAGAGGTAGCACGAGGAGGAGGGGGTGGCGGAGGAGGAGGAGGCAGGAGGAGATTAATTAATATAGATTATAGAGGAGATAAATTGTATAAGCAGGAAAAACATACGGTAAAAATACTCTGAATAATGGTGCGAAGAGGAGACAGATGGTGGTGCTAGCCGACAAAGAGAACACAGGGAGTGGGGGAGAGACAACACAGGCCAGGGGGAGAGCCAACACAGGGAGTGGGGAGGAAACGAGAGCAAATGGAAGAATCAACACAACTCCAACGCAATTTTCTCTTCCCCTCACAAAAAAATCCCAGCTGTCAAAAAAGTTACCTGGTTTCGCTCCGTTCAAGTCTTGCCACTAATTTTAAAGGTCGCGACTTCGGTCAAGAGGATTCCTGGGGGCAGCATGGACGAGGCAAGAGTCATACACCACGGCAGCGACTATAAATAAAATTCGCCTGCGCCACTGACGGGCTGGGTCGTCTAAGAAACCCCTCAAAATACTCCGCCCCAAAGTTTGAGTCGTAGCAAAAAAGGACAGCGTACAAGGGAAAGGGATGAAAGAATGAAGATGCTGGTTAAGTCTTGCATTAGGAAGTAGAAGAGCAAAGGAGAGAGGGATGAAAGAATGAAGATGCTGGTTAAGTCTTGCATTAGGAAGTAGAAGAGCAAAGGAGAGAGGGATGAAAGAATGAAGATGCTGGTTAAGTCTTGCATTAGGAAGTAGAAGAGCAAAGGAGAGAGGGATGAAAGAATGAAGATGCTGGTTAAGTCTTGCATTAGGAAGTAGAAGAGCAAAGGAGAGAGGGATGAAAGAATGAAGATGCTGGTTAAGTCTTGCATTAGGAAGTAGAAGAGCAAAGGAGAGAGGGATGAAAGAATGAAGATGCTAGTTAAGTCTTGCATTAGGAAGTAGAAGAGCAAAGGGGAGAGGGATGAAAGAATGAAGATGCTGGTTAAGTCTTGCATTAGGAAGTACAAGAGCAAAGGAGAGAGGGATGAAAGAATGAAGATGCTGGTTAAGTCTTGCATTAGGAAGTAGAAGAGCAAAGGAGAGAGGGATGAAAGAATGAAGATGCTGGTTAAGTCTTGCATTAGGAAGTAGAAGAGCAAAGGAGAGAGGGATGAAAGAATGAAGATGCTGGTTAAGTCTTGCATTAGGAAGTAGAAGAGCAAAGGAGAGAGGGATGAAAGAATGAAGATGCTGGTTAAGTCTTGCATTAGGAAGTAGAAGAGCAAAGGAGAGAGGGATGAAAGAATGAAGATGCTGGTTAAGTCTTGCATAAGGAAGTAGAAGAGCAGAGGAGAGAGGGATGAAAGAATGAAGATGCTGTTTAAGTCTTGCATTAAAAAGTTGGACAGCAAAGAGTTGAATGAGTTTGAAAGAAAAAAAACACTGATATAGAGACATTCTGCCCCACAATTTACAAAAGAGAAAGTGATGAAAGAATGAAGATAATGGTTAGACCTTGCATTAAAAAGTTGGACAGCGAAGAGTTTAAGTCGTAGGAAGGAGGAAAAACACGGATAAAGGGATAGTCTGCTCATTAGTTTACCAGAGAAAGGATGGAAGAATGTAGATGCTGGTTAGGTCTTTCATTAGGAAGTTGGACATTAACTAGATGCGATATAGAGAGGAAAGTCTTGTCCACGGAGACCTCTCAAGACATGGATAAATTAAAAAAATCGGAAAAAGAAAAAGAAGGAAAAATATAGATATGAATAATAATAATAACATTTAATGAAAAAAAGAGGAAAAAATATGGATATGAATGCGAATAAGAATGTTTAGCGGGCCAGTGCAAAAACTAACAAACACACAAACTAACTAACTTTCTAACTAACTATCTAAATGAAGACGTATTTTAGCGCCGCGAGTGTGAGATAATAACAGCCAGCACAGGGAGTGGGGAACAAAGGAACGCAGACCCAAACTACAAGCACAGGAAGTGGGATAAAACGAAATAAATGATAGAAAAAAATACATTGAGAAAACAAGGACAAAATACAAGAAGGAAATCCATAAAAACGAATAAGAAAAGAAGAAAGAAAATAGGAACGGAAAAAGTGAGTGAGTGAGTGAGTGAGAGAGAGAAGGAGAGAGGGTGAGACAAGAAAAAGAGAAAGAGAAAGAAAAACAGAGGAAAGGAGGTCAAACTACTAGAGAAGAGAGGAGGAGGAGGAGGTAAAAAAAAAGGAGGAGGAGGAGGAAGAGGAGGAGGAGGAAAGGGGCGATAGTCAAAACGAATAAACGGAGGAAAAGAAACACACAAATTAAAAACGAAAGAAAGAAAAAAAGAAAGGAAGGGAGAGAGAGAGAGAGCAAGAGGAAGAAGAGGAAAATAAAAAAATATATATAAAATGTAAAAAAAAAGGAAGATATAGAGATACAAAGTTAAACAGAAGAAGGGGAGAAAGAAAGAAGGAAAGAGAGATAAAGAGAGAAAAAGAAGGCAAAATGGAGAGAAAGAGAGAGAGAAAAAAAACAGAAGTCAGAAGGGAGATGCGAAGTGAAGGAAGAATCAAAAACCTTAATTAGAAGGAGAGAGAAAGAAAGAAGGAATAAGAGGAAGAAGGAATGAAAGGAAGAAGTAGTGAAAGAAGGAGAAGGAGGAGGAAGAGGAGGAGGAGGAAAGCACAGGGAATAAACACGGAATGAAGGAGAGAAGGAGACAAGGAGGATATGGAGGAAAGAAGGACACAGGAAGGGAGGAAAAAGGGTGAGAACCAGAGAGAGAGAAGAGAGACAGAGAGAGAGAGAGAGAGAGAGAGAGAGAGAGAGAGAGAGAGAGAGAGAGAGAGAGAGAGAGAGAGAGAGAGAGAGAGAGAGAGAGAGAGAGAGAGAGAGAGAGAGAGAGAGAGAGAGAGAGAAAATGTATTCGACAATCAGAGGGGAAAAGAAAAAAAGGAGAAGAACAATGAAACAAACGTAAAAAAAGATAAACAAAGGAACAAAAAAGTAAAAGACAATCAAAACAAAACGAAAAAAGAAGAAAAATACACACTCTCTCTCTCTCTCTCTCTCTCTCTCTCTCTCTCTCTCTCTCTCCGAACGTTTTCTTCTTTCTTTCTTGCTTTTTTTTCTTTTTCCTTCTTTATTTATCCCTTTTATGCGCTCTGTTTCCTTTCTCCTTTCATTCTCTTTCTTCTTTGTCCCTTCTTCTTCTTCCTGAGCTCTCTTCCTCTCTTCCTTCTTCGTATCTTTCCTCTCTTCTCCCTTTTCTCATGCTTCTCTCCTTCCCCCTTTCTCTTTTTATTCTCTCTCGTTTCTTCCTTCCTATTTTCCTCTCCTTTCATCTCTGTCTTTTTTTTTGTATTTCTATTTCTTTCTGATCTTCCTTTTTCCCTTCCTTCTATCTATCTTTCCATCTTTCCTCCTCCTCCTCCTTTTTTCCTTTGTTTCATTCTTTCTTCCTATTCCTCCCGTCCTCCTTTCCTTCTCCCTTTCCCTCCCATTCTTCTTTTTTCTTCATTTCCCTCTTCCTTTCCTTCTTTCCCTCCATCTCTCTATCCCTCACCTCTCCCTACTTTCCTTCTTCCTCCCCTCCACCCAGTTCTTTTTTTCCTCTTCTCTCCTTCTCGCTTTCCCTCCCCTATCACTCCCTCTTTTCCTCCCTCCCTCTCTTTTTTCCTACAATAATTCCCCGCCATCATAGACCTCCCTCTCCCCCTCCTTTCCTCTCTTCCTACTCCCCTCCCTCCTTTTACCCTCCCCCCATCCTCTCCCTTCATAGGCCTGACAACAAAGTCATCAACACCGAAAACAAAGAATGAATGAAGGAGTAAAAATCTATTCCAGGGGCTTTGGAGGCGAATCAATGCCAGAAAAGAGTGTTAGGGGGCCATAACTCAGCCGTCACCAAGTCTTAAGCCGAGGAGGAGGAGGAGGAGGAGGAGGAGGAGGAGGAGTAGAGACGAACGCAAGGAGGAGTAGTAAGGTGAAAGTAATAAAAAAAGGGGATGAGAGACTGGAGATAAATAAGGAAGAGGGAGAAGACAGGAGAGAAAGGAGAGGAAAGAATACGGAGAATAAAAATGAGATGATTGGAAAGGAGAGGAGAGGAGAGGAGAGGATCATAAGAGAAGAGAAACAGAAAGAAGGAAGAAGATGAAAAAGCAGTTTAGGAAAGGTTAGTAGATGGAAAGGAATGGAAGAAAAGGAAAAAAAGAAAGAGGAAAACAAACAAGAAACAGCTGAGAGAGAAGAAAATAATGGCGAAAGGAAGGAAGGAGGAGGAGGAGGGAAAGAGGAGAAAAATATACAGAACAGAAATAAAGAAAGAAAAAAAAGACCTTGAGGAAGAAAACAGAAAAGCAGGAACAAGGAAAAAACTGTGATAAACAACAACGGCGAAGAAACAACGAAGAAAAGAAGAAAGAAGAAGAAGAAGGAGATAATAACAAAATGTGGCAGAGATTCTTGAACGTCCTGCTCGCTGGGATTACACAGAATGGGTCTTGCTAACACTGTGGACGGGAGGAGAAGGAGGAGGAGGGAGAGGAGGAGGAGGAGGAGTAAGAAGAAAAAGAGATAAAGAAGCGGGCCAAGAAAAGTAGGAGAGTAGGTCGAAGGATAAGTAAACTAAGAAAAAAGAAAATGAGGAAAAAGGAGAAGAAAGAGGGTAAAGGAGAAGAGTAAAAGAGAAAATAAGGGAATAAGGATAAAGAAGAGACAGAAGAAGAAAGAGAGCTGGCAGAGTAGAGGACAAGAAAAAAAGAAAGAAGAAAATAATGAAAATATCAGAAAACAAGGTAAAAAGAGATAGAAAGAAACAGATGAAAGAGAGGAGAGTTACAGCAAAAAGAGAGAAAGATAGAGAAGAAAACGAGAGAAGAAGACAAAAGAAGGGAAAATAAATAAAGAAAAAAATAGAAATCGAAGTAAGATGAGGAGGAAAGAAAAACGAAAAAAACCCACAAAAGAAACATAAGAAAAGAGAAAAAAAGGAGAAGGAGAAAGAGAAGAGAAGAACAAAGACATGAAGACAAAAGAAGGGAAAGTAAAGAAAGAAGGAGAATGAGAGGACAAAACACGAAAAAGAAGAAGGAAAGAAACGAAATTAGAACGAGAGGAGAAAAATACCAAACGAGAGACAGAGAAGAGAATAAAACAAGGAGACAGAGGGAGAGAAGAGAAGAACGGATAAAACAGAAGAAAACACACGAAAAGAAAAGAAAGAGAAAGAGACGAGAGAGAGAAGAGAAGATACGGAGGAGAAGGAACAGATATCAAGAAGAAAAGGGAGAGGATAATAAAAAGAGAGACGGTAAGACGAGGCAAAGAGGGGGAGAAGAAGATGATTAAAGGAAGAGTAAAATAAGCGTAGCAGAAGAAGGATGATGGAAGAAAAGAAAAAAGGAAGAGAGAAACAATGAAGAAAAATCTGAGAGAGAGAAAAACAAGAAGAAAAAGAGGAGATAAGTAAACTGGACATAACCAAAGGAAGACAGGAAGAAAATAAAGACAAAAAGGAAGAAAAAGCAGCAAAAAACAACGAAGAAAAGAGGAAAGAAAATAGAAAGAAGAAGAAAGAGGCAGGATGTAGAGGCAAAGAGAGGAAGAAGGAGGAGATGAAGAAAAAAAGAGTATGAGTAAGCAAAATAGAAGAAGAGTGGAAGAAGAGAAAATAAGAAAGAGGAAAACTCAAGAGGCAGAAAAGACAAAAGAAGAGAAGAAGAAAAGGAACGAAAGAGAAGAAAAGGGAGAGGATAAAAATGGAGAGACGGAAAAAAATGAGACAAAGAGAAGTAAAAGAAAACGAAAGAAGAGGATAGGAGAAGAATGGAGAAAAAGAGAAAAAAAAGGGGAAGAGAAGAGAACAAGAAAAATAACAAGGTAGCAAAAGAAGAGAAGAAGAGGAAGAAGAGGAACGAACACTAGGAGGGGATCATCTTCAATGGGTCTTGGTAACACTGTAAACGACTTGGGACCTCGCCTCATATTTCTCCCCAATCCAGGCGTGGCAGGGACCGGGGAGGGGGGGGGGGGTACGGGGTGAAGAAGGGGGAGTAGTAGCAGCAGCCGTAGTAGTAGTAGTAGTAGTAGTAGTAGTAGTAGTAGTAGTAGTAGTAGTAGTAGAAGTTGGGGTGTGAGTGAGTGAGTGAGTGAGGGAGGGAGGGAGGAAGTGAAGGAATGGGTGCTCTCTCTCTCTCTCTCTCCCAGAAACAAAAAGTAGAAGAAACAACGAGAAAAAGAAGAGAAAAAACCACATACATTAACTTTCTACCATTCTCACTCTCTCCCAATTCTCCTTTCTCTCTTCTCTCTCTTATCTCCTCCTCTCCTTTCCTCCTAACCTCCTTCAGACCCTTTCAGATTATGACCAAAATGACAGACAGGCCGATTGACAGCTCAGACACGCAGTTCACAACCTTTTGATCTCGCGAAATGGAACCACTGCAAACCTTACTTTTACTCCTTGGATGCTGGAGCTCATGACAGTGATGGGAGTAATGCGTTGGAGTTGAGAGAGAGGAAGGGAAAGAGACAGAGTGATGTGGGAGAGAGAGTGGAATACGATTTTGGAAAGGGTGAAAGTGGATGAAAAAGAGGAGCAGGAGGAAGAGGTAGGAGAGAGAATGGCAGGGGGAGGAGGAGAGAAAGAAAAGGGGGATTAAGAAGACGAATGAGAGGAGAAAGAAAAGTTGCGGGATTAAGGTAAAAAAAATGAGAAAGGCATGAAAGGAAAAGTCAAATGGAGGGAATATAAAAAAGACGGAAAATAAATGAAGGAAAAAGCCAGAGAAATAGGTGTTAAAGGAAGAAAGCTGAGAAAGAGAGAAAGAAAAAGAGAAAAAGAGAGAAGAAGGGTAATAGTGGATACATAAAAATATAATTACAGGTAGAATAGAAAATAAATGAAGGAGGAAGCCAGAGAAATAGGTGTAAAAGGAAGAGAGATGAGAAAGAGATAAAGAAAGAAGAAGAGAAAAAGAGAGAGAAGGGAATAAACACCACTTTCAAACAACATAAAAAAAATAATTACAGGTAGAATAGAAAAGAAAGGAAGGAGAAAGGGAGAAAAATATGCGTAAAAGGAAGAGAGGTGAGAAAGAGAGAAAGAAAGAAAGAAAAAGAGTAACAGAGAAAAAATAAAAATAATCAAAACTTTTTCCACACAGATTTCACACGATTGGGACTTAATTATCTTCATTACGAGGAGTTATAATTACTGCACTCGCACTGAAAATACAATTAAAACCCGTAATTGCTTATTTAATCCTAATGTTAAAATGATCAGAGGTAAAGACAGCTGCGGCTTTCACCTTCATCTGTTCCTGCTCTTCGTGTTTCGTCCAAGAGCGAAGAGAGAGAGGGAAAGAAAAGCTGAAAGAAAATGTGAAACGGGTAGAAATTTAATGTCCTTTTCTTTTTTTTTCTTTGTTGTCTCTTGTACTCCTTGTTCCTGCTTTTCGTGTCCTTATCTTCGTCCATGAGAGAAGAGAGAGGGAAAGAAAAGCTGAAAGGAAAGGTGAAAAGGGTAGAAATTTAATGTGTCCTTTTCTCTACTTTGTTGTCTCTTCTCCTGCTTTTCGTGTCCTTATCTTCGTCCATGAGAGAAGAGAGAGGAAGAAGAGAGGAAAGGTGAAAGGAAAAGAGAGTCGACGTTCTGTTCTCTTCTTTCCTTTGTTGTGTCTTCTAATTCTCTTGTTCCTGCTTTACTTGTCCTAATCCTCTTCCTTTGCCTTTATCTGTGTCTAAGCTTGAAGATAAACTTATGGATTGGAGGAGAGAGCAAACATAGGTTTATAGAGGAGAAGGTATTCCAGACTAATTTCGCTTAAGGCTGATTCTTCCTGCTTTATACAAGTCACATAAGACAACACGATAAAGAGAGATATAGAAAGAAAAAAGAAAGAAAGCTAGTTAGATAGATAGAGAGACAAACAAAAAGACAGATAGATGGGCAGATAGATAGAAAAATTGAGGAGTAAATGAAAAGTGGCCTGACATGCCCGTAGAGTTTTAAGCGGGTCGGTGATTGACAAGATAATGATTTCGACCATTTCTACTACTGCTGCTACGGTTTTCTTCATTCTCTTATACTACTACTATTACTACTGCTACTACTACTACTATTACTACTACTACTACTACTATTACTACTACTATTACCACCACCGCCACGATTAAAATAAAAACTAAGAAAAAATCTAAGGCAAACGAGCAAAACATGATCAAAAATCGCATGAAGGAGTGAGGAAAACATGTATTCATTAGCGCGAAAACAAGATTGACAAGGAAATTTGAAAAAAAAGATAGGGAATAAAAAAATCAATTATTGTTTTTATAGTTCAGTCGCACCTGACACACACACTCTCTCTCTCTCTCTCTCTCTCTCTCTCTCTCTCTCTCAAACACATTTATAGAGGAAAGACAAAAGAAAATGGAAAGAGAAGAGAATAGGGAAAGAAAAAGGGAAGGAGAGATAGAGAGCATAATGCAAGGGAGAGAGAGATTAGAAAGCCCCTAATCTTATCGCCTCTCTCTCTCTCTCTCTCTCTCTCTCTCTCTCTCTCTCTCTCTCTCTCTAAGACACGGCGGGTGACATATGGTCAATGATGACATGGAAAAAACGGGGGATTTCAACCTAATAATCCCATATGGAGTTTTATCTTCACACCGGCTACTAGGAAGAGGAGGAGGAGGAGGGGAAGAAGAGGAAGAAGAAGACGAGGAGGAGGAGAAAAAGAGCAAGGAAAAGTAAGGATAAGGAGTAGGTGGGGAGGAAAAGAAAGAAGATGAAAATGAAAGACGAAACACTAGAGGATAAAAAATAAGAATGAAAAGAAAAAGAAAAAGTAGAAAAAAACGAATGAAGAAGGAAAGGAATATGAAAAAAATGTATGGGAATCCCTGAGAGAGAAAGAAAGATGAACATGACGGAGTGGCGATAAAGGAAGAGGAGGAGTAGGAGGAGGAGGAAGAGGAGGAGGAGGAGGAGGAGGAGGAGGAGGAGGAGGACAATAAGAGGGCAGAGGCACTAAAAGCTCTTCACACCCTTGAGACGTCACCACAAGAGAGAGAGAGAGAGAGAGAGAGAGAGAGAGAGAGAGAGAGAGAGAGAGAGAGAGAGAGAGAGAGAGAGAGAGAGAGAGAGAGAGAGAGAGAGAGAGAGAGAGAGAGAGAGAGAGAGAGAGAGAGAGAGAGAGAGAGAGAGAGAGAGAGAGAGAGAGAGAGAGAGCGAGAGAGAGAGAGAGAGAGTATTGTGGTTCAGTGTTCCTTTGTTTTTGGTCAATATTATTCTGGTTGGCCGTGTGTGCGTGCGTGCGTGAGTGTGTTTGAGTGTGTGTGTGTGTGTGTGTGTGTGTGTGTGTGTGTGTGTGTGTGTTTATCTACCTGTCTATCTACTTATATCTATCTAGTATATGCATTCCACATATTAAGAATCACTTGCGATCATCATGAATGCGATAAACCTTCTCTCTCTCTCTCTCTCTCTCTCTCTCTCTCTCTCTCTCTCTCTCCAAATACAGTTCATCAAGACGTAACTCACATAACTCTATTACAGACAACGACAATTACTCTACTCCGCAAAAAAACGGAGAGAAATACTGAAGGGAAATAAGGAAACATACTTCTCTATATAAAAAGAATTGAATTATGCACAAAAAAATATACGAAATTGAATAAACAAGAGTAAAATATATCAGAGACTTCGCTTCACACATATTAACAGTCTCTCGGAAGGATGAATATATATTGGACGTCGAGGAGGAGGAGAAAGATAAGGAGGAAGAAGAGGAGGATGAGGAGGAGGAGGAAAAAATATCATCGAGTCAAAAAAAAAAGAAACGAAAAAGTAGAGGAGGAAAAAACATACTCATAAGCTTAATCTCTCCCTCTTTCTCTCTCTCCCTCCATCTCTCCCTCCCTCCCTCCCTCACCCTCTTAGCGGCGCACAAACAAGGAGGAAAAGTGAGTAAAAACACCATGGAGGAGGAGGAGGAGGAGGAGGAGGAGGAGGAGGAGGAGGATTAGGAGGAGGAGGAGGAAAAGGAGGAGGAGGAGGAGGAGACTTTTGGCCAATGCTTAGTAAGGTAACATAGTACTAACTCCCCCCCCCCTCTCTCTCTCTCTCTCTCTCTCTCTCTCTCTCTCTCTCTTAGCATAACAGAATGACACCAACATTTTGCTCTTAACTCAGGAGGAGGAGGAGGAGGAGGAGGAGGAGGTGGAGAGGAGGAGGAGAAGGAGGAGCTAAATAGAGATGACAAAAAGGAGAAGGAAGAAGAGGAGGAGGAAGAAGAGATTGAAGAGAAGTATGACGGGGAGGAGAAAAAAGGAGACGAAAGAGGAGGAGGAAGAAAAAAAAGAAGAAAAAAAGAAGAAAAATGAAGAAAAGAACACGAGGAAAAGAAAAAAAAGGTCACAAAAAAGAAACACAAAAATGAGCAAAAAGAAAAAGCGAATAGAAAAAGGAGGAGGAGGAGGGATAAGAGGAAGAAGAAGACGAAGAAGAGGAAGAGGAAGAGGAGGTGAACATCAGCATGAGAGAGGACCCAGACAACTCCCACAAGACCGGTAGTATTAGTAGTAGCCGTCGACGTCGCAGGAGAAAGAAGAAGAGGAGGAGGAGGAGGAAGAAGGGGAAGAAGAAGATGATGAAGAGTTAGTCCCTCTCCAAAGCTTCATCGTCTAATGCACTCTGGCGTCTTCAGTCCTTGCCTCTTACTCCCATATTGTGGCAAAAACACGTGCGTCATATCCCAGGAGGAGGAGGAGGAGGAGGAGGGGGAGGAGGAGCGAGGGTAGTGTGGGTGGAAGGAGGGAAGGGAATGGTAGAGGGCGAGGAAGGGAAGGGAAGGGAAGGGAGAGATATGAGAGAATGAGTAGGGAGCTGGAAGGGAAGGGATAGGGGAGGAAGGAAAGGGAAAGGAAAGAAAGGTAAGGGGGAAGGTAAGGGAGAGGATGAGGAGAGAAAGGGAAAGGAAAGGGTGAGGGGAGGGAGAGAGAAGAAGGAGGAGGAGGGAGGAGGGAGAGGAGGGAGAATAGAGAGTTAAGGGAAGGGATGAAGGAATATATATTTGTGTGTGTGTGTGTGTGTGTGTGTGTGTGTGTGTGTGTGTACGGGCTCACACGAGTCCACGGAAGTGTTTCTGACCCTCCTCAAGATGAGCTACGAAAAATGTCCCTAAACCTCAGCGACCTTTACAGATCTTAAAAGACCTCAAAGACCTCAAAGACCGGCACATACCCGTTTGTGAGCTGTTCAAGACGTAAGAAAATCAGGTTTACTTGAGCGACCCATGCGACCAGACAAGACCAATATACGAGTTATCTGTGACCTACTTACGAGGTACATACGACCATCGAGACCGTTTCCAAACTTTCTACGACCTATTCCCGATCTATTTCCGACCTTTCCCGACCAAAAAACTTTCCCGACCTGTGTTCGACCGTCACCGACCTCTTCCGACCTGTCACGACCTCTTGCGACATCAAAGACTCGTTTTGGACCAGTTTTCTATCTGTTTCCTGAGGCTTTTCCAGAATTCGGTTTTAAGGTCGCAACTGTCTGTCTGCACTGGTATAAAAAGCATGCCCTGTCCAGGCCAGCATTCAGTTGCTCCAAAATCCAGAAGAGAGAAGACAGAAGAGAGAGATCAGTATCCAGTATATCATAAGGAAGCAAGAAGCAAGTTCTTGGTTTGCTGCAGGAAGAAACTCTATCTGAAGGCAGCAGCGGCCCTGCTATAGATGACTCCTCCTCGGACACAGAAGAATATACAGCACCCCCCCTCCCAGGCCAGAGAAAAAGAAGAGGAAGTGGGTCAAGGGATGGTTAAAGAAGAAGGAAAAGAGGAAAAGGGCTATCGTTGCCAGGATCTTCTGCCAGATTTGCTGGAAACAGACCCACCTATTTGGCTCCGTATAGAACTTTTGAGGTTAGATGAGAGAGCTGTTCACTGAAATTGAAGGCAGAGTGCGAGCTAGGTGTAAAAACAGACCACCAACATGAGAGCTTCCATCAGTGCTGCAGAGATTCTAGACATTTAAGCATCCTCTAAAGGTTCCCTGGCCACTGGAGAGTCCTATCAATCCCTTTGCTCTCCTCAGTCCTGGAGTGGGGAGACAACACTATTGGAAAGATTGTACCAGAAAAAGCATTTGAGTGCCATTATTGCAGAATACACGGAGGAGGTCATGCCACGTCCCAAAGCCCCTGAAGACTGGAAGAAGATAGCAGAAGTAATTTGGCAGCAGATGGCAGTTCTACAACTGTATAAGTGCTTTCAGATGGAAAAGACTTGACATTGACTGCCATCAAGGTCCCATGTAACCAAGATTATGTCTACTACAACTACGAAGGCTTTACTCCATTATCCTGTGCTGGCTCTGGTGGATGCTGGTCTCAAATTCATCTTCATTGACTGTACTGGGTCCAATGGCAGTGCTAGTGACAGTGGTATCTTCAAAGATACACAGTTCTTCAAAAGTTGGAAAATGGAACCATGGTCCTGCCTGAATCAGAACCACTTCAGATGACACAGAAACCAGTTCCATACCATATGCTACCGTAGCAGCTGGATGATGCCTTGCCATGAGAAACTACCTGATGAGGCCGTACCCAAGAGAAACATGAGGGACAGAAGTCTTCAGATCCACAGACTGAGCAGAGCCCGCAGGATTATAGAGGAATGTATTTAGAATTCTGACCCAGTGATTCAGATTCCTGTTGGACATAGTAAAATGGCGTGCCCGCAGAGAAAGTTGTGTCTGTGGTAATGGCTGCCTGTGTATTCTGCACAACAGTCCTGGACCAGGTACCCGGAGCTGCTGCAGATGTAGACAGAGGAAGATCCAAACTCCCATTAAGTAATTAGAGGAGCCTGGAGAGATGAGGTTGGAAGAATGGCTACAAGGACTGCAAGCCTGGCAGGCAACACATCACAGAAGGACAGCCAGGGAACAGCGAGACTTTCTACAAGTCTACTACAACAATATTAAAGGCGATGCCGCTGACAGGACAAAGATGAGTTAAATTTAAATATTTACTGATTATTGTGGATTGAAGTTTCTTTTTATTGTGTAGCCAATGCCATGAATTGCATTATGATGTCAAATGCAATTATATTTCTCCTGTAACTAATGCCAATTATATTTCTAAAATGTTTAACTAATGCCAATTGTATTTCTAAAATGTGTAACTAATGCCAATTGTATTTCTAAATGTAAAATTAACTAACTCCAATTGTATTTCTAAAATGTGTAACTATTGCCATATTTGTGAATAAAATTGTTCCAAGCAGAAGAAGAAAATCATTTAAAACTGTAAATCGTATACAGATGGCATCGACGACATCGACCCAATAAAGACCGATCCGAGCAACATCCGAGTATGAAAGAGTAGTTTTCGAGGCGTTTCAGAGCTGCCTGCGAAGCGGCGGCCAGGTCGTGGAATTTCTTGAACATTTTTGAAAATCCCACGATTTTGGACAAGATTCCTCGACCACCTCGACTACCCAAACCCCTTCTATGACCTGACCTACCCTGTTAGGATGTGTTCGACCTACCTGTGATCACTGGCGACCCCCGATGTCGCAGCAGCAGGTCTTTGGTCTATAGGGCGCTGCCGATGTGGGAGCTTGCTTTAAGAAACTTAAAGCCTTTTTACAACTCTGTTATTAAACAGGAACATTAATTTTCACATTAATTTCTTTTATTTTTATAGGAGTTGTCTGCGTTGGCAGGATTGTATTGTATTGTTTTATTTTTATTTAAGCACTTGATCCGCCTCTTTACCGTGAAAATAAAAGATAATTATAAAGGACCGCCACCATTGTTTCCTCTCTTTTCCATTTATCTAGCTTTGTTTTAGGCTGGGTGATGGTGATGGAAAAGGAGGTGGAGGAGTCTTTGATGGTGAGAGGCGGTGGTATGTTAGAGTATGATGTTGTTGAATGCGGTGGATTGAATGAGGGTGGTGATGATAGTGCCTGTTAAATGAAGGTGGTGGATGATAGTTTAGATGTTGGGTGATGAATAATGTGAATAATGATGGAAAGGAAGATGGTGATGATAGTCGAAGGGGTGTTTAGAGAGGAATATGGTAGTGGTGGTGATATTGATGATAAACACTTTTTCAATTTCTTGCACACTGGGATAGGCTGTTTCCTTCCATTACCATATTTGCCACAACCTTTCCCAGCATCATTTTCTTGCCAGTAACACCTTTCGCAAACTTTATTCTTTTCCCGAACTTACATGTTGGGATTATTTTATTTTCCTCATCGCCCACACTCCATCTCATTACTTTTTTCTATATAAGCTTAAGCGTTGCTTTAATAAGATTTTTTCCCACTACCACAGACTGATTCGCCTTCTGCCAGCTTAATATGCGTAATCCCTCCACACACATGAACGTTCCCACAAGTATTTCATTTCATCACCGCCAGTCACACGCACGACTAACTTTGTATTCCCTTCCCTGACGAAAAGGTGAAAATAGGCTGCTTTTCCTCCTCCTCCTCCTCCGTTAAACAGACAACTCCACCACTACAATCGCCTCACTACACACATCATCATCAGACGCATCCTCTCACTCCTTCTCTTAGTAGATGAAAGGTTATCGGTTTTAAGGTTCATGTCTCCTTGTCCGTAAAACCTCAGCTCCTTCCCCTTCCTTCCTTCCTTCCTCCTTCCCCTCCCTCCTTCTTCTTGCCATATAATTATGAGCTCTCTAATATCATCATCTCGCTCTCTCTTCTTTTTTCCGTTCTTCCTGTTTTCCTTATTTTTTTCCTTCCTTCTGGAAATCCTCTTTGGCTGTGTTGTTGTTACCTCACTTATCTCTCTGTTTTTCTTCATTGCTTTACGTGTTGTCAGTTTCTCTTTGCTCTTCTTCCTTCATTCGGTTCCTTGTTTTTCGTTAGACTGGTTCCTTCCTTCCTCTCTATTCTTTCTATTTATTCTATTCCTTTGTTTTACCTCATCTATTTCCTAACTATCATCCTTTCTGCTATGCTTCTGTTCCCTATCTTTTTTTATTTTATATTTTTTTTATTTAAACAAAAACATCTATTCCCTCACATCCTCATATTTTCTCCTCCTCACTTTCTTCTTGCTCTCAAATTCCCTGAAGAGACAAGACACAGAGACAGAGAGACAGACGGAAAGAGAGACGGCTGCCGAGGTTAGCATATTGATAAGTCTGACCCAGCATGACCGCACTTGACATTTACTTGCATTATCTGCCAATCCCACCGAACCCCACCTGACCTGACCTTACCTCAGTACGACCTTGGCTGAACTGAGGGTTAAAAGGGAATGGATTTTTTTGTTTTGTTTTCTTTTTTGTATCCTTTTTTTTGTGTGTGTATTTTCGGGTTGGTTAAGGTTGTGTTCTGCGTGTTGTTTGTTTATTTTAAGAAGAAAGAAGAAAAAAAAAGACGAACGCGAAGAAAAATGTTAATGAGAACAAGAACAAGAGGAGCAGGAGGACGAGGAACAAAAGCGAGAGGAGCAAAAAGAGAAGACGAGAGAGAAGAATAAAAAGATGAAGTAGAAGAGGGAAAAGAAGAAGGAAAGGAAGAAGAAAAAGACGAAGAAGAAAAAACGACAAAGCAGGAAAAGAAGAAGAAGAAGAAGAAGAAGAAGAAGAAGAAGAAGAAGAAGAAGAAGAAGAAGAAGAAGAAGAAGAAAGACCTGCCATCCTTACACCAGTACGTTTCATTTCATCCATCTTGCAATCCATTCCATTTTCATTCTCGTCAATCATTTGCTAATATCCACCATTCCTCTCCCCTCTCTCTCTCTCTCTCTCTCTCTCTCTCTCTCTCTCTCTCTCTCTCTCTCTCTCTCTCTCTCTCTCTCACACCCGACCTCTGAGGATTCACACCCGACCTCTGCTCATTCACACCCGACCTCTGCTCATTCACACCCGACCTCTGCTCATTCACACCCGACCTCTGCTCATTCACACCCGACCTCTGCTGAGAGAAGGTCGTGACCGACCTCTGCTGCTCCACAACATCCTTGCCCTGTGTTTCGTCGTGCTCTTGGGCGTTTGTGTGTTCTCGCTTGTGGACCTTGTGTGTTGCCTGTGATTTCCCGACACGTGTTTGGTGTGTGTTCGCTTGTGGTTTCTGCCTGTGGTTGCCTCTGTGATTTGTGTTTGGTGTTTTGCGTGTGATCTGGCTGTTTCAGGTGTTCTGCGTGGGTTTCAGAGTGATTCAAGTGTGTTGTGTTTCCAGTGTTTTGCGTGTGATTTGGCTGCTTCTAAGTGTACTGCGTGTGTTTCAGTGTTTGAGTGTGCTGTTTTGTTTCCGGTGTCTTTGCGTGTGATTTGGCTGTTTTCAGTGTTCTGCGTTTCAGTGTGTTGTGTCTCCAGTGCTTTTGCGTGTGATTTGGCTGTTTATAGTGCTGCCTGTGGTTTGCCTCTGTGATTTGTGTTTCCGGTGTTTTTGCGTGTGATCTGGCTGTTTCGGGTGTTCTGCGTGGGTTTCAGAGTGATTCAAGTGTGTTGTGTTTCCGGTGTTTTGCGTGTGATTTGTCTGCTTCTAAATTATTACTGCGTGTGTTTCAGTGTTTTGAGTGTGCTGTTTTGTGTCGGTGTTTCTGCGTGTGATTTGGCTGTTTTCGAGTGTTCTGCGTTTCAGTGTGTTGTGTTTCCAGTGCTTTGCGTGTGATTTGGCTGTTTATAGTGCTCTGCGTGGGTTTCAGAGTGTTTTGAGTGTGCTGTTGTATTTCAGGTGTTTTGAGAGTGACTTGAGGGTGTTTAGTCGTGCTTGTGCTTGGGTTTCTGTGTTTCGTGTGTCCCAGAGTGTGACTTTGTGTTCCCAGTGTCTCACGCGTGATTTGGGTGTGTCGACAACCCACCCTTTAATTCCCTGAGGATTCAATCTGCTCCTCCTCACTACACCCTCTTTAAATCCCTAGAGGATTAACACTTCCTACACCCCTTTCCTCACCTCACCTAAGCCCCCCACCCTCGCTCACCTCACATCCCTTTTGCTCTTCCTCATCCCTAGAGGATTAGCCCTTCCTCTCCTCCCTCACCTCCACATATTTCTAATCCCTCCCCCCCTCACTCACCTTACCTCACATCCTAGTTACCCATCCCTTCACCCACCTTACCTCGCCTCTTTCTTAACCTTTCTTGTTCTCACACACCTCACTCACCTCACATCCCTTCCTACTCCTCCTCTCTCCCACTTACCTCCTTTCCCAAACTCCCTCTCACTCATCTCACCTATTTCCTAATCCTCCTTGATCTCACACACCTCACTCACCGCCTCCCTTTCCCCCTCTTTACTCACCTCACATCCCTTCCTACTCCTCCTCTCTCCCACCTCACCTATTTCCTAACCCTCCTTGATCTCACACACCTCACTCACCGCCTCTCTTTCCCCCTCTTTACTCACCTCACATCTCTTCCTACTCCTCCTCTCTCCCACCTCACCTATTTCCTAACCCTCCTTGATCTCACACACCTCACTCACCTCTCTCCCCTCTTTTCTCACCTCACATCCCTTCCTACTCCTCCTCTCTCCCACCTCACCTATTTCCTAACCCTCCTTGATCTCACACACCTCCCTTTCCCCCTCTTTACTCACCTCAAATCCCTTCCTCTCCTCCTCTCTCTCACTTTTCCTCCATTACTAAACTACCTCTCACACCTCACCCCTTTCCTAATCCCCTTCACTTTGTGTTTTATCTCTTTCATTTCAGCTAAGATGGCACCTAAGAAGTGCAGTACTTGTAACAGTAGCTTCTCAGCTCACTTTTTACAGGGCGTTCTGCTGTCTGTCGACTGTGTCTGTCCAGGCAGCATCTCGAGACAAGACTGCAGGAGCAGGAAGAGAGAAGATGGAAGAAGGCCAGAATAAAATAATGGAGCTTTCTCTCACCAGGCAGCATCTCGAGACCAGACTGCAGGAGCAAGAAGAGAGAAGATGGAAGCAGGTCAGATTAAAATAATAGAGCTTTCTCGCACTGTTGCCTCCTTGCAGGACTTCATCCAGGCTAACGTTGCTGTGGTGCCAAACCCTTCTCCAACCGCCCCCTTGCCCTCAGCGGTACCGTCGACACCAGCGGACAACACCACGCAACGGGAGGATGCTAGTGGCACCGCCCATGATGGCTTCACCGTTGTGAATGGAGGAGCCAAACCAGCCAGACAAGCGATTTATCCTGTTCATTGCTTCAACAGGTTTGCCATTCTGGAGGAGGAGGACGAGCAGGAGAGCACCTTCCTGGTGGGTGACTCCATGATTCGCCAGCAGGTCGTTGAGTTCTGCGGCAGAGTTCCTCGTCGAAGACGGAACTATTGCTATCCTGGTGCTGGGATCGACGACATAACTGCTGCTCTTGAGGAGATCTCCCCCCAGGCTACTAATGATTCACTGTTTGTTATCCACACAGGTACGAACGACGTCACCACGACCCGGTCTGAGGAACTCCTGGAGAAGTACCGTAGGCTCATCCAGCAGTATAAGACTAAATCCCTAACATTTTGATTTCAGGAGTTCTACCACGGACTTGGGCGGAGAGCGACTTTTTCAGTAAGGCCTTCAGCCTAAACAACCGCTTACAGACTCTTTGCAGGGAGCTTGACGTGGAGTTCCTAAACGCATGGGACAATTTCTATGGACAAAATGAACTTTTCCACAGGGACGGATTGCACCTTTCTCCCATCAGGGCAGCCAGACTCGGAAGGCTCCTCAACGAAGCAGTGCGTGTCATCCGAGCAAAAAACGAGTCACGGCCACGTCCCTCCACCCCGCCCGTGTAAATAGACGCCGTGCATCACAACAAACCCGTAACCGTGATCCCGCAAGTACCACCACCTGTATTACCAAGCCTCTAGATAACTTAAAAATCCTTAGTTTCAATGCGCGTAGCCTAAGAAACAAATTTGATGAACTGAGATGTCTTGCTTTAACAGAAAATTTTGACATAATTGCTATAACCGAAACATTTATCGACACCACAAATATTGATTTAAGTTCCGAATACAACATAGATGGCTACAGACTCTTCAACAAAGATCGTGTAAACCGTAGAGGCGGTGGCGTCGCCCTTTATGTCAAAAGCTATTTGCAACCCACCGACAAAACACCGGGAAACAGTAACGTTGAACATTTGTGCGTGCGAGTAAACATTCCAAAGTCAATTTAAATATATCTGTCACCTACAGACCTCCCGGGCAATCACTCGATGACGACCTTGAAATGTACAGCGTCTTAAGGCAGTCCTTAATAACAACGACTCACTGATATTAGGAGACTTTAACCTCCCCATATCGACTGGGCGACACTGTCAGGTACAGAAGGCGAGTCACATAGAATGATCGAATTTCTAGAAGAAAATTATCTAAGCCAAATGGTTTCTGAGCCAACTCGACAAAATAATATACTCGACCTTGTTATAACGACCCAAGATAACCTTGTCAGTAGTGTCACGGTAGGAGAACACCTCGGTTCTTGCGATCATAAATTAGTGCGCGTCGACATTAAAGCTCAATCATCAGTGACTGAAAATAAAGTAAAGGTGCCCAATTTACAAAGAGCTAACTTCGTAGAAATCCGACAAAAACTAACAGAAATACAACTATCAGATGACGGCAACGTAGAGGAAGCCTGGCTAAGCCTTAAAATCACTTACTCACTCAGCAGAACACATTCGTCCCCTTGTGCGAGAAGCGAATTAACACTAATAAAAGCCCACCGTGGTTTAATAGCGAAATTAAACAATCAGTCAATGAGAGAAAATTGTTTTACAGGTTAAAGAAAGAACAAAGCACGCCTGAACATTAGACTCTATAATGATGCCAGGCGACGAGTAAAAAGACTAGTAGGTCAGGCAAAGCGTAGATATGAAGAAAATATTGCAGCCAACTGTAAAAATAACCGAAATCTTTCTTCAGTTACATAAACAACAGAAAGGCGATCAAAAGTGGTATTGGACCTTTAACAAACAGCGACGGTGCACTAGTGACTGACAGCCAACACATTGCAAACCTCTTAAACAATTACTTTTCCTCGGTGTTTAATACTAACAGTCTTCCTCTCGCTACCACCAACACCAGTACTATTGTAAATCTCGAGCATGCATTGCCTAATTTTGAAATAACAACCGATGAAGTCCTTAAAGCTCTCCATTCACTTAAAACAAATAAAGTCCTGGACCTGACAAAGTATATCCAACTCTGCTGAAAGAAACGAAGGCGAAATACTCTCCTCCCTCACAACCGTATTCAATATGTCCTTGCGACAAGGCATCGTCCCTTCAGATTGGAAAAAGGCTAACGTGACACCGATTTTCAAGAAAGGAGACAAAAAGTACCAGGTAATTACAGGCCCATTAGTCTAACTTCGGTTGTAGGTAAGCTACTTGAGGGCATAATTAGAGACAAAATTGTGGAGTTACCTTGAAAGCCACTCATTGATTGGGGACTCACAACATGGCTTCCGAAACAAAAGATCCTGCCTATCAAACCTATTAACCTTTTATAACGACCTCTTCACTGTTTATGACGTAACCAAATCACTGGACGTAGTCTATCTTGATTTCAGAAAGCGTTTGATAAAGTCCCGCATCATAAATTACTTTACAAATTAAAGCAAATAGGTATTGACGGTCAAGTAAACCAATGGATCGCGAATTGGTTGAGCAACAGACAACAAAGAGTAGTGATTGACGGATTTAACTCAGAGTGGGCGCCTGTCACTAGTGGCGTCCCTCAGGGCTCGGTCCTTGGCCCAGTGCTCTTCATTATTTACATCAACGACGTGGATGTTGGACTCAATAACCGCATTAGTAAATTTGCAGACGACACAAAGATTGGTAACTCGGTTCTCACTGACGAAGACAGGCAAAGCCTCCAAGAGGATTAGCAAAAAATTTCAGAAACGACGGATAGATGGGAGATGCCCTTTAACGTAGACAAGTGCCAGGTCCTTCAAGTTGGAACGAGGAATAAGAAGTTCGAATACGAAATGCGCGGCGTTAAACTCAAAAGCGTTCAATGCGTCAAAGACTTGGGGGTCAAAATCGCGTCAAACCTCAAATTCTCACAGCAATGCATCGATGCAGCAAATAAAGCGAACAGAATGTTGGGCTTCATTAAAAGAAACTTTGTATTCAAGAATTAAGATGTAATACTCCCGCTCTACAACAGTTTAGTCAGACCCCACTTGGAATATGCGGTACAGTTTTGGTCTCCCCACCATGCAAAGGATATTGCTAAATTAGAAGGTGTTCAGCGTCGGGCAACGAAAATGATCCCTTCCTTGCGCAACAAATCCTACGAAGAAAGGCTTTCTATCCTTAACATGTTCTCTCTTGAGAAACGTCGCCTCCGAGGAAAATTGATCGAATGTTTTAAAATACTTAATGGTTTCACGAATGTAGACAGATCAACATTGTTTATGATCGATGACAGTCTGCGCACGAGGAACAATGGCGTAAAACTCAGATGTAGACAAGTAAATTCAGATTGCACCAAATTTTTCTTCACCAACGTTGTAGTGCGAGAATGGAATAAGCTTCCACCATCAGTGGTCCAGTGTAACACGATTGACTCCTTCAAAAATAAGCTCGACCGTCACTTCCTTCAACTTAATATCAACTAGAGTAGAAATGCAACGTTTTGGAGTCTTCTGATTAATGTAAAATCACTTAGGTTTAAGGACAGACCACCAAGTCTGGACCATGGGGTCTGTGTGGTCTGATTTTCTATTTAAATCTATGTAAATCTCTCTCTCTCTCTCTCTCTCTCTCTCTCTCTCTCTCTCTCTCTCTCTCTCTCTCTCTCTCTCTCTCTCTCTCTCTCTCTCTCTCTCTCTCTCTCTCTCTCTCTCTCTCTCTCTCTCAATTCGCTCCTTCCTTCGGTCTATGATTTCTCAGGCGCATAAAAGAGTGAGACGCCGAATCTTCAAAGTCCTCCCTAAAAATGTTACTCCGTTTTCATATTATTTTCTCTTCCTGTTGCTGCTGCTGAGTATATTTGGACTCTCTCTCTCTCTCTCTCTCTCTCTCTCTCTCTCTCTCTCTCTCTCTCTCTCTCTCTCTCTCTCTCTCTCTCTCTCTCTCTCTCTTGAAAAATCAGAGCAAGACGATGTGAAAGGAAGGAACGAGGCGGAATAAATGGACACACACACACACACACACACACACACACACACACACACACACACACACACACACACACACACACACACACACACAGAGGAAAATGCAGCTCACTTCAGTTCTTCTTTTATCAATTTGACTCAGCGTGTGTGTGTGTGTGTGTGTGTGTGTGTGTGTGTGTGTGTGTGTGTGTGTGTGTGTATGAGACAGATAAGCTAAAACAATAATATAAATAGGAAACAACAACAAAAACAATACAGGAAAAAAAACACGAAAAAAGAGAAAATTTTTGAAATGAATAAAAAAAAAAATGTGAGGTAAGAATGTCTGTCTGTCTTCCCATCAACCTGTCTGTTTGTATTTCTGTCTGTTTCCCTTTTTTTCTTCATTCTTTTAATCTCTATCTCTAATGCTGTTTTTCTTTTGTTTCTTTTTTTCATTGTTTTCTTCTTTCTAATTTTGTCTTTTTCCTCTTTTATCATTGTCTTCGCATTTCTCTGTTTTTCCTCTTGTTTTTTCTTTTCCATGTTTTTTCTCTCTTTTTTCTTTCTTTCCTTCTTTCTGTTTCCTCCTTTATCTGTCTGTCCGTCTATTTATCTCCCCATTCCTCGATTCATCTTTGCTTCCCCATTTAGCTTTTTATTTCTCCTTATATTTATCTTCTTTCTCTCTTTCTGTTATCCAATTTACCGCTGTTACTCTTATGTACATCTATCTCCTTATTCCATTTCATAACTTCCCCTCCCCATTCAATAGTTTACCCCCCATTCAATACTTTACCCACCCATTCAAGTATACTCACCCATTCAATAGCTTACTCACCCAATCACTAGTTTACTCACCCATTCACCAATCTCTTACGCCCATTACTTATCCGAGCGTGGGCCAGACGTGCACCCATCCGTCTCTCTTTAATGGGTTTTGGGCTGCATGGCGATGAACTCAGAAAAAAGTATTATTAATGTCCTTCACGTGTAAAATAGTGTGACGAGAGTGTTTTTATTTTATTTTTTGTTGTTGTTTTTGTGATGTTTTCATTTTGTTTCATTTCATAATTTGTTTGTTTATTTTTCTTTTTTCCTTCTTTCTTTCAGTTTTTTTCTATCTTCAATGTTGTTTTCTTCTGTATATTGTTTTTCTGTTTTTTCTTCTTTCTTTCTTACTTTTTCCGTCCTTCTTTTGTCCTTCCGTTCTGTCTATCTATCTATCTATCTATCTATCTATCTATCTATCTGTCCAATTATCTATCTATCTATTTATCTATGTATCTTTCCTTTTTTCTTCCTTTGTCTTTCTTTTCTTCTTTTCTCTTTTGTTATCAAAGTAAATGTGAAACCTATATATGATGCGCATTATCTGTCTATCTGTCTGTCTGTCCGTCTATTTGTTATCCCCTCCCCCCCCACCTCTCTCTCTCTCTCTCTCTCTCTCTCTCTCCTAATTGGGTGTTGTCTTACGCCATCGATATTTTTCTTCTTTTTATGCTAAGTTTTCTCTCCGTATCTTTTCTTCTTCCTCTTTTATTTTTTTTCTTCGTTATCGGGTATTGCCTTACGTACCTAGAGATTCAATGAGGCTCCCCCCCCCCTTCTCTCTCTCTCTCTCTCTCTCTCTCTCTCTCTCTCTCTCTCTCTCTCTCTCTCTCTCTCTCTCTCTCTCTCTCTCTCTCTCTCTCTCTCTCTCTCTCTCTCTCTCTCTCATTCCCGTATTCTGAAGGTTTTTTTATATGCTTTTGTTTGTTTGTCGAGAGAGAAGGGGAGAGAAAGATAAAGAGAAAAAGTAAGAAAGAAAGGAAGAAAGAAAGAGAGAAAGAAAGAGAGATATACACACGAGAAATAACGCGAAACAAGACACTTTTTACCCTTCCTTCCTTCCTTCCCGTTTTTTCCCTTTCCTCACCAACATCTTGCTCCGTTTTCTTTTCCTCCCTGAACCTTGCCGCCACCAGAGGCTATCCAATCCCTCTTCTGTATCCATCTATACTTCATCCATCCGCCTATCTACACGCCTCCCACGCCATCTCCTTCTTTCTACATCTCTTCCAGTACGTCTGAGCACACGCCCTCCCGTCCTTTGCTCTCCCCACGCCCTCTAACTTTTCCGAAGGCGTGTAGAAGCAAGATACGAGGCACCTCAACTTTTCATTTTATCCACTTGCTATTTATCAATCCGCCTCGCCTTCTGGTTCTTCCTTCACGCCTTGTAGTTTCCCTTAACACATACACGCCGTCCTATTGCCCTTCCCACGCCCTCTACGATCACATTTTTAAAGACACTCAAGCCCATCCAATCCTTCTTCTTTATCCATTTACTATCCATCAATCCTTCTATCCCCACGCACCACACGCCCTCTACACCTTCCTACACGCCTTGCAGTCTCTTTAAACACACACACGCCATCCCATTTCCCTTCCCACGCCCTCCACGCTCCCATTTCTAAAGATTTTTAAAAAGAGAAGCATATCGAGTCTCCTCAATCCTTCTTTTTTATCCACTTACTATCCATCAATCCTTCTATCCTCACACACTACACGCCTTCCACACCTTCTTACACGCCTTGCAGTCCCTTTCAACATATACACGCCATCCTATTGCCCTTCGCACGCCCTCCAGGACCCTATTTAAAAGGACACTCAAACTCACCTAATCCTTCATTTTTTTCCATCTCTTATCCTTGCATCCTTTTATCCCCACGCACTACACACCTTCCACACTTTCCTACACGCCTTGCAGTCCCCCTGAACACATACACGCCATCCTATTGCCCTTCCCACGCCCCCATTTTTAAGGATGTGTAGAAAGACAATCATATCGAACCTCCAAAATCGTTCTTTTTTATCCACCTCCTATCCATCAATCCTTCTATCCTCACGCATTACACGCCTTCCACACCCTTCTACACGCCTTGCAGTCCCCCTGAACATATACACGCCATCCTATTGCCCTTCACACGCCCTCCACGCCCCCAGTTCTAAAGGCGTGTGTGTGTGTCGGCCGAGCCCCTGGGAGCCGCGGGTGAAAGGAATATATTGCGTTTTCGCGTCCGTTTCAGCGAGTAAGAGAACTTCATTTGGTGCCCTGGAGGTATGTCTCGGGAGGGAGGGAGGGAGAGAGAGAGGGAGGGAGGGAGAGAGAAGAGGTGAGGGAGAGGTGAGGGATGGAAGGAAAAGGAGGTGGGTTTATAGAGGAGAGTAGGGAGAGAGAGAAAAAAAGTGAAGAAATGACGAAGAAAAGGAGAAAGAATGAAAGAATGAGCAAAAAGGAGGGAAAGAAGAGGAGACGATAGAAGGATTTAAGGAAGAAAGGAAAGAAGTAAGAAAGGGAGGGAGGGAGAGAAGGGAAGAAGGAAGAGAGAAAGGGAAGGTAGAAAGAGAGAAGGAAAGGATGGAAGGGAGGGAGGGAGAGGTGAGAGAAGGAAGAAATGGAGGCAGAGAGAGGAAACAGGGAGAGACAAGGTTGACTACAGGCGAGGAAAGAAAAGAAGGAATAGCGAAAGGGAGGAGGAAGAGAAGGAAAAGATAAAAGAGAGGAGGGAAAGAGGAGGAATCACAGAAGGATTTAAGAAAGAAAGGAAGGAAGGAAGAAAGGAAGAAAAATGATAAAGAGAGCAGGAAAGAGGAGGAAGTGATAAAAGGATTTAGCGAAGGAAGGAATGAAGGAAGGAAGAAAGAAAGATGATAAATGCGAGTAGGATGAATAAAGAGTAAAGGAAATAAAAGGAAAGAGAGAAGAAAGGAGAGAAGGAGGAAGAAGGAAGGAGGAAAAAAAAAGGGCTTTAGGAAAGGATTGATGAATGGAGGGAGGGAGGGGAGGAGGGAAGAAAGGAGGGGATTGAATAAAGATGAGGGAGAGGAGATACAGGAGGAGGAGGAGGAGGAGGAGGAGGAGGAGGAAAAAGAGGAAGGATCCCCATGTCAACCTCTCTCTCTCTCTCTCTCTCTCTCTCTCTCTCTCTCTCTCTCTCTCTCTCCTCTCTCCTCTCTCTCCTCCTTCTCCTCCTCCTCCTCCTCTTCCTCTTCCTCTTTGTAAGCGGATCAAGAATCTTCTTCCTCAGGTATTCAAGGTGTCATTGGTGATTCTCTCTCTCTCTCTCTCTCTCTCTCTCTCTCTCTCTCTCTCTCTCTCTCTCTCTCTCTCTCTCTCTCTCTCTCTCTCTCTCTCTCTCTCTCTCGAAAGGGTTGAAGAGGGCAGAGGAATGTAAGGAAGGGAAGATTTGGTAAGAAGAGAAGGGAGGAAAGGAGAGGAGAGAAGAGGAGAGAGAAGACAAATAAGGAAGAGGAGTGGAAGGGAAGAGGCAGGAGAGGAGAGAGAGGAGAGAGAGGAAATGAGACGAGTAATGGAGAGGAAGAGGGAAAGGAAGGAGAGCGGAATGAAAATAAAAAATAAGGGAAACGAAGATAGGAAAGGGAAATTGAGGGAGAGGGAAGAGGACGTAGTGAACAGAGAGAAAGGAATGGAAGAAAGGAAGAGAGAAGGGAGAGGAAAGAAGAAAAGGAGAATACGTTAAGGAAGGAAAGGAAGAGATGTAAAATATGATAAAGGATAAAAAAATACATGTACGAAAAGAAGAATGGAAGAAAAAAGAGAAAATACAGAGAAAGAAAGAAATGGAGAGATTGCAAGGGAGAGAAGAAGAAAGAGGAAATAAGAGAAAAGAAGGAGAAGTGAAGAAAGGAAGGGAAGATGGAAAATATGATAAATGAAAAGAAAAACTGAAGTAGAAAACGAGGAATGGAAGGAGAGGAAAAGGAGAAAGGTTAAGAAGAGAGGAGATAGGAAATAAGAGAAAAGAAGGAGACGAAGACAAGAAAGGAAGAGAAGATGGAAAATATGATAAAGGAAAGGCAATAAAGAAGCAAAATTGGAATAGAAGGAAAGAAGAAGGAGAAAGGAGAGAGGAAATAAGAGAAAAGAAGAGAGAGAATATAACCGAGAAATTAAGAAAAGATGAAAAATATAAGAGAAAGGAAAAGAAAGACAGTAGAAATAGAAGAAGGAAGGGAAGATGTAAAATACGATAAAGGAGAAAAAAACACCCTGATTATGGTAGAAAAAGAGAAACAACAAAATGAAAAAAAAAGTAGAAATATACATGAAAGAAAAAGTGTAAAAGGATATTCATAAAAAACTGATAACTGTAGAAAAAGAGGAAGAGAAAAATGAAAAAAAAAGTAGAAATATATGAGAAAGAAAAATTGTAAAAGGATATTCTGTGTGCGTGTGTGTGTGTGTGTGTGTGTGTGTGTGTGTGTGTGTGTGTGTGTGGGTGGGTGGGTGTGTATGTGCGTGCGTCCGTGAATCTCGCATCTTTAACATTTTCTCAACTTTGCCATCAAGAAAAAAAAGTTACCCGACATAAACTTCCGTCACACCTCGCCGAAGTTGTATATCCCAAACTTCCCACGCTGATGCTGAAGTACGTATTGCTATTTTTCACTCCATTAAAATACGATTAAGAACGATAAACCCTGATCCTCACCTTCCTCATCATCGTCATCATCATCATTATCTGTCTACTGCAGGGCGAAGATGTTTGATTGAGTTCTCCTTTCTCTCTCTGTTCGATATTTCTGTTAAGTTCGGCAAATGGTTTCCCTTTAAATATCTCTTCACCAAATGATCACTTCTGGTCATTCTTCTATCATTCCTGGGTTGCTACTATCCGTCTTTGGCTGGCTATATGTTACTAATTCCTTTCTTTCTTTCCTTTCCCTTCTATTTGGTATGTTTCTCTCTCTCTCTCTCTCTCTCTCTCTCTCTCTCTCTCTCTCTCTCTCTCTCTCTCTCTCCGTATGGGGTAGGCGGTGGCGTAGGTGGTAGCGTACTGGGCTCACATTCACCGCGTGATGGACGACGGACTCTAGGAAGCCGTCCAAGTGAATCAAATGCAAGATGGCGCCACTATAAACACTCGCCTGCGCCAGAACGGGCTGGGCCGACCATCAGGCCCCACCTGAAGAAGCCGGGCCGACCATCCCCCCACTGGAAGATGCCTACCGGCGCAAGAGGCAACAACGTAAAAAAAAAAAAAAAAAAAAAAAATGATATGAACTTCCTGATTCCATTTCTTGTTAAACTTATTGCAATGTATAAGAACAGGCAGGAGGACTTACTTTTTTTTACAATTAACGAGGCAGTTCAGGAGGAAAAAGACGAAAAAAAAACTTGTATAGATATCAGAAAGTAGTTTTGGCTCCTACATTTATATTTTGGGCTATTAGGTTTGATTTTTGAATACGTATTATTTTTATTTTAAGTCAGTATCATTTCCATGCTGATAATTCATTAGTCTGTTCAGCTTGTTTTAATATCCACGACTCCTCTCTCTCTCCTCGCACGTCGGCCATTATTAAAATTATTATTATTATCATTAGTAAGTTTATGACCTAAAACTTGTCACTGAGACGAAAATGAGTGAAAATGACCTGAAATATGAGTGAGTGACTTGAATATCAGTGAAAGTGAGAGAGAATGAACGAATGAATAAGTTTAATGGGAGTGATATGAGTGAAGGTGAGTGAGTGAGTGAAGCCTGAAAGTGAGTGAAGACCAAGAATTACTACACCAACAGCATCCTATTAAATTTTCCAATCTAATAACACTCAACAAACACAGCATACGATCTTAACAACATAGATAAAGAGTAAGTTATTTTTTTTCCCGCACCGCAGCGACAGATTAAAGGCAAGCGTTCTAAAACCACCTACGGAAGCCAATACTAATAACGACCACTAATTTGATCTCTCTCTCTGACGTTTTTTCCTTCCTGAGGGGCGACATGCGGCACTCGACACATAAATAATTGAGTCTCCCCCTTGTATTGGCTTTATTGGGGTTCTTTGTTTCTTTGTTTCCCGTTTTCTTTCACCTTTTCACTTATTCTTTTTTATTCACCTCCGTATCAGTTGTTAATATTGTCCTTTGAAGAGAAATAGTGACTGAGATGAGCAATGTAAAAGAAATATCTTGTGTCCTTATTTTCAGGATTACTCTCTCTCTCTCTCTCTCTCTCTCTCTCTCTCTCTCTCTCTCTCTCTCTCTCTCTCTCTCTCTCTCTCTCTCTCTCTCTCTCAATCTTCTCTTTCCATCAACAATAGGAAGCAAGAGACAAATGGAAGACTTCCTTCAGTCAAGGACGATCCGAAGGAGGAGGAGGAGGAGGAGGAGGAGGAGGAGGAGGAGGAGGAGGAGGAGTAAGAGGTTGAGAATGAAGAAAATGAGGAGAATGAGACTGAGGAAGCGCAGAAAAGTTATGAGATGAGGAGAAGGAGAAGGGGAAGTAGAAGGATATGAAGATGAAGAGGGAAGTGGAGGAGAAGGAGGAAGAGAAGGAAAATGAAGAGGAAAGTGAGAAAAGTGAAGAGAAGAAGGAAAATGAGAAGGAGGAAGTAAAGAAGAATTATGATGGGAGGAGGAGAAGAAGTAGAACGAAAAGAAGGAGGAGAAGAAGGAAGTGGAAAAGACGAAGGAAGAAGGAGAAAGATATCAAAAAGAAAACAAAGAAAAAGAAGAAAGACGAGGAAAAGGAGAAGGAAGAAGGAGAAAGAGAAACCACAAGAAAACGAAGAAAAAGAAGAAGAAAGAGGAGGAAAAGACGAAGGAAGCAGGAGAAAGAGATATCCACAAGAAAACAAAGAAAAAGAAGAAGAAAGACGAGGAAATGAAGAGAGAAGAAGGAGAAAGAGATACCACAAGAAAACAAAGAAAAAAAGAAGAAACAGGAGAGGAAAGAAGAAAGGAAAAATGACCCACAAAAAGCGAGAAAGACTGCAAAAACACACTCACAACTAGACCTCCTGCATTAGTAAATCAAGAGTCCTCTATCCCACTAATAACCTTCGCTACCATCACGTCAACACAACTAGCAACATGATTACACTACATGGAGATTAGCGTAGTAGTAGTAGTAGTAGAGGTAATGGCGTTGGTAGGGCATTAGTCTCCTCGTAATAATTATAATCGTGCGAAATTCACTGGTATATGTGTAAGGAGAGAGAGTGAGCGAGTGAGTGAGTGAGTGAACGAGAAATTGTGAGGGAGTTTGAGTGAGTGAGTGAGTAAGTGTGAGGGAGTTTGAGTGAGTGAGTGAGTGAGTTATGGCCAAAGTAAGAGAAAGTCGGATAGAGCGATACAGATAGATAGATTGTTTGATAGATAGACAGGTGGATAGATAAATAGACATAGGGGCAGATAACAAATATAGAAAGAAAAATAACGAGAGGAAAAATGAATTACTCAATCTAGCATTAAATTAACCCCTTTTTTTTCTTTTACACTAATCATAATTTTTCTTCTCCAAATATTTTCTTCCTCTTTCATTTCTCTTTTCCTCCTTCCTTTCTTCCTTCCCTTCCTTTCCCTTCCCTTCCATTTGGTATGTTTCTCTTACTCCCAAACACCTTCCCTTTCCCTCTCCCTCTCCCTCTCCCTCTCTCTCTCTCTCTCTCTCTCTCTCTCTCTCTCTCTCTATCCATCTCATCTCAGGCCATCCATCTATCTTCTCTCCCTCTCTCCCTCCCTCCCTACCTCTCTCTCCCTCTCTCCCTGCCTCTCTCTCCCTCTCTCCCTGCCTCTCTCTCCCTCCCTCCCTCCCACGTACAATTACCATCACTCTCTCAACTTCTGTTATTATCGAAACTGAAATCTCTCCATAAACCAGATCAGCATACTTAATATATCTCCTCTCTCTCTCTCTCTCTCTCTCAGAAGTAAGGCTAGGCAATTACAGGACCATTAGTCTAATAATTGTGGTTGTTAAGCTACTCGAGAATTTAATTAGAGGAAGTTGTAAGTATGGTCAGTAATGAATGAATGATAATGATGATGATGGTGATGATGATGATGGTGATTAATGTTGCCTAGAAAGAAAGAGAGAGAGGGAACAGTCATTGAAAAGAGAGAAATTGAATCAGAGAATGAGAAGAGAAAAGAAGAAATGGGAAAAGAAAAGAAGCAGAAAGGAAAAGGGAAAACAGGAGAAAGTCAACAGAGGGGAAAAAAAACTAGAAAAAATGGAAAAAACAAGAGAAGGAAAAAGAAAATAAATAAGAAAAAACAGAAAAGTCAAAAGGTTAAAAACGGAAAAAAGGGAAAACAAGGAAAGA
>NC_066525.1:3611172-3621172 GCF_024679095.1 Eriocheir sinensis
TTATGAACCAATCGTTGTCTCTCATATTATTACGTATTCATAAAAAAGGGGAAAAAAGGATGAGGAGGTAAAAAAAAAGGTAGAAAAGGAAAGAATAAAAGAATGTTCTGTGCAAATATTTCTTGATGAAGGAAAGAATTCTGACTCGGAAAAGGCAACCAACGTGAGGAAGAGGAGGAGGAGGAGGAGGAGGAAGACACGATGAAGTAGGAGGAAGAAGAGGAGGAGAAGTCAGAGAAAGATGAGGAAGATAAGAAGAACTACGTGGAAGGAGGAGGAGTAAGAGGAGCAGGAGTAGAAGGAAGAGAAAGGGAAGAAGAAGTAGGAGTAGGAAGAGAAAGTGAAGCAGAAAGAGGGGAAGAAGAACCAAGAGGAGGGAGAATAAAAGAGAAGTAAATATTGAAGAAAATAAATACATAAAAAAAACTGAGAGAGAGAGAGAGAGAGAGAGAGAGAGAGAGAGAGAGAGAGAGAGAGAGAGAGAGAGAGAGAGAGAGAGAGAGAGAGAGAGAGAGAGAGAGAGAGAGAGAGAGAGAGAGAGAGAGAGTAGCATCGCATCTCTGAAAGACATATTGAGAGAAAGATAAAAAAGTGAGAAAAGATAAAATGAGAGAGAGAGCGAGGGAGGAAGGGAAATAGCATAGCATCTCTCCTCCTCCTCCTCCACCACCGCCTCTTCCTCCTCCTCCTCCTCCTCCTCCCTCGAGTCCTGCATCCCTTCAAGTCATCCCCAGAGAGTCTTTTCCGTGAGGCGGGCCAAAAAGAGGAGAGCCTGACCTAATCCCAGACGCTAAGAAAACGGAGACCTGAAGAAGTGAGCGGAAAAAATAGAGTTTAAGAGGGGCAACTGAGCTATTCCCTGGAGAAGGCGAGTTAGCGTGGCTGCTATGGAAGAGAGGAGAGAAGGAAGGTGGAGGAATGAAGGAGAAGTGGAGGAACAATGGAGAGAAGTGAAGGAAGAAGCGAGGATGGAAGGAAGGAGAGGAAAGTGGAGCGAAGAGAAAGAAAGGAAGCATGGGCAGGAATGAAGTGAAGGAAGGAAGATGCCGGGGAGAGGAGGTGAAGGAAGAAGTGAAATCGGGGATGGAAGGAAGGAGAGTTAAAATCGCTACTACTCAAGAAAGGGAGAGAAGGAAGTGATGGAAGGAATGAAGGAAAGAAGACTGTTGGAGAGAAGAAATGAGAGAGGGGAAAGATGGGAAGGAAGGAAGGAAGGAGGGGAACAGAGGAAGGAAAATCAAGTAGAGAAAGGAATGAATGAATGAAAGGAAGGAAGGAAGGAAGGAAAGAAGGTCGATACAGTTTGCGAAAGAGATTTACATAAGAAAAGAATCAAGAAAAGGAGGCAAAAAATGAATTAATGGAAAATGGAATGAAGTAGAGAAATGTAAGGCAGTAAGAAAGAAGAGGATGTTGGAGTGAATTAAAGAAAGAAAGGAGAAATTAGAGAGAGAAGAGAATGAAAAAAAAAAGGAAGGAAAAAGTGATTTGAAGAAGTAAGCGGAAAAAGAGTTAACTGAGAAAGAAAGTTAACAGGCATTGTATTATGGAAGAGAGGAATGAAGGGAGAACGGAGGAAGGAGGGAAGAAAGGATAAAATAATGGATGGAAGGGATGGAAAGGATGGATAGAAGGTGTGTGTGTGTGTGTGTGTGTGTGTGTGTGTGTGTGTGTGTGTGTGTGTGTGTGTGTGTGTGTGTGTAAAAAAAAGAAAAAAGAGAAAGTAGGGGATTGATTACGCCTTTTAATAACTAACCGAGTTTTTAGCGTAACATATTTCTTGCTTTCTGTTGTTTTCCTGAGATTTGGCGATGCGGCGAATCTCTCTCTCTCTGCTTCCCTTTACTTATTCATCTCTCTCTTCCGCGAACTCCATTCTCCTATTTTCTAACTTTGTAGTTTTTTTCCTGTTTCCTTCCTTCCTCCAGTTCTTGGGCTTTCCTGGAAGGGACTTTGAACCACCTGTTGCACGTATCCTCTCCTCTCCCCTATCACACTCACTCTCTCTCTCTCTCCAATTACGGTTTTTATAACTTTGTCCGTGTCACGATAAAGTTTCCACCTCAATATTTTTCTACATTTGTCTGTGTGTGTGTGTGTGTGTGTGTGTGTGTGTGTGTGTGTGTGTGTGTGTGTGTGTGTATCTCTTGGCTTTCAACGTTTTTTTTATCTACTCTACGTATCCATCTATCAACGTAACTGTCTGTCCCGCTGCCTGTTTGTCTGCCTGTCTGTTGCTCTCTATTTCTCTCCCTCTCTACCTGGTTTTCCTCTCTTTTCCACGTTTCTCCAATCGTTAACTACATCATTCTTCGTCTCTCTATCTCGCAAACTGTCCCTTTTTCTGCAAGTTCCATCACACGTACTTCCTCTAAACATAGAGAACACATTAAAGAATCAGACAGAGCAATCTCACTCGTCTTCATTTCTCCCAGACCTGTTTTTACCTTCCTTTCCTCTCCTCTCATTTTTGTCCTTCTTCCAAACGAGTGTCAGGCTTTTGTGTTGGCCAAATTAACCTCGCCGTTCTTACTCATCATAATTTGGCGCCATTCACGTCTTGTCCTTTGATAGAAACCAGAGCAAACACATGGAAAAGCGAGTCAGCGAGTGAGTGGCGACGCGGCGGAGCTAATCTTAGACGGAAACGTCACATAAACAAACTCGCACACAGACACACACGGACGCGAGGGGAAAAGAAGGCCAGGAATGATAAAAAGAGAGAGACTGAGGGTGTGAGAGTGTGTGGAATCTGCTTTCAAATTATCTACGTGTGACTGTTCGTTCTGTTCTTTGAGATGATGATGTGTTTGTGATGTGAGATGTGTGTGTGTGTGTGTGTGTGTGTGTGTGTGTGTGTGTGTGTGTGTGTGTGTGTGTGTGTGTGTGTGTGTGTGTGTGTGTGTGTGTGTGTGTGTGTGTGTGTGTGTGTGTGTGTGTGTGTGTGTTAATGTGATTCTTTATGTTTTAAGGTTATAGTTGATGCTTTTTATTATCTTGGTGTTAATGGGGACGTGTGACTTAGGGAGAAGCGAAAGAAAGATTGCAAAGGAAAAGAGAGAGAGAGAGAGAGAGAGAGAGAGAGAGAGAGAGAGAGAGAGAGAGAGAGAGAGAGAGAGAGAGAGAGAGAGAGAGAGAGAGAGAGAGAGAGAGAGAGAGTCAAGAAATGGGAAAGAGAAGAAAGAGAAGAAGAGAAAGAAGGATAAATTGATAGACAGTAGAATAAAGATAATCAGAGGGTAAAAAAAAGAGACAATAGAGGATTGCGTAGGAGAAGGAATAGGAGAAGGAATAAATAGAAAGATAGAAAAAAAGAGTAAAGAAAAAGTGAAAATTAGGGGGAAGAAAAGAGAAAGTTGAGAAATGTGAATGAGAAAGTGGAAGAGAAAGATAGATAGCTAGACACAGGAGGTAGAGAGATAGGTAGAGAGAAGTAAGAGACAAATGGAGGGAGAAAAAGACAGTAGATACGAAAAAGAGGCAAAGGAACATAGATAGATAGATAGATAGATAGATAGATAAGACAGATAGTGTGTGCGGCTAAGAGAGACAGCTGTTTCATCTCTAATTGACATTAATTAGTGAGGGGACAGGTGACAAGGCCTATTTTTACCAGGTGAGAGCAGAAGGGAGGAGCGCTCTACAAAGGCTGGGAGATGTTGTGATGGGAGTAAATACCGACTAATGAGACAAAGGAGAAGGAGGAAGATGAAGGATGAAGAGTGGAGGGTAGAGGAGGAGGACGGGAGAGGAGAGGAGGAGGAGGAGGAGGAGAGGGAGGAGCAGGAGGAGGAGGAATTGAGTTGTCTCTGTTGTGGTCGAAAAAATGATCTTGAGTGACAAACACACACACACACACACACACACACACACACTCAAACAGACAGCAAAGGATACAAATAAAAAGTCACAAAGTCGGACACAGAGGCGAGTAAGACACACATACACACAAGTACATAAACATACACACACACATACATACATACACACACACGTACATACACACGTACACACACAGAAGCAGCAGGTGTTTGGAGTGTGTGAGTAATGACGACAAGCGGCGTTTGATCAGCACAAGAAAGAGGAGGAGGAGGAGGAGGAGGAGGAGGAGGAGGAGGAGGAGGAGGAGGAGGCCACAGGTGTCTTGTTATCCTCTTGTTTTGATCAAGAGGTTGTATACCCTTACGTGTGTGTGTGTGTGTATGTGTGTGTGTGTGTGTGTGTGTGTGTGTGTGTGTGTGTGTGTGTGTGTGTGTGTGTGTGTGTGTGTGTGTGTGTTTTGTCTATGTCTGTTTGTCTGTATCTTTCCCCAACTCCCGTTTCTCTCTCTCTCTCTCTCTCTCTCACCTAACACGAAAAGTTTTCCATGTCATCAAAATTACTTCTCCCTCAACTCACCCAGGCTCTCTCTCTCTCTCTCTCATACACATAGTTATAAACAGAAAATACATCATTATATAAAAACATTCACACACACACACACATTTCGAAAAATCATGCACACCAAAAAATCGTCCTTGTAAAAAATAAATTACTAACATAAGTCAAACGAAAACAAAATCGCAAATAACAGAGCGAATAGATTTGTCCCGAGAAAACGAAAAAAAAAAGAGAAAAAACGGAAATAAAACTGTTATTTGCGTGGTGTTAAATGGGAGTGTTTGTTGCGTGCTTTTGTGTGTGTCTGTGTGTGTGTGTGTGTGTGTGTGTGTGTGTGTGTGTGTGTGTGTGTGTGTGTGTGTGTTCTCAAGTTTCAATGCCACCCAATCCTCCATCATTTCTTTATCTTCCTCCTCCTTCTCTTCTTTTTACTTCTTCTTCCTTCTTTTTCTCCTCCTTTTTTCTCATATTCCTTCGTATTTCCATCACTGGCCTGTCTCCTTTGCCCTTGATCTCCCTCCTGCATCTCCTCTTTTTCATCCTATTGCTACATTTTCTTTATCTATTTTGTACTTTATTTTAAATTCTTCCTTCTTTTTATTCTGTTTTCTCTAAGTGACCTTTTTCCAGCACCCTTATGACCAACCTTTGATGCCCTTATGACCTTCTCCTACGCCCTTGACCCCTTGTTCGTCCCGTCTCGTTAACACAATAAAAATCAAACAGCAATATGCGTTTCAGTCCTGCATTTCTACATCACTTAAAACTCGTTGACGCCGCGGGTTATCGATTTCAGTGCTACACTTTTTAGAACGTTTACGCTGTGTGACTGCTACGCGTGCACTACTCGTTTGGTACTTTTGTTTTAGTCGTTGTCGAGGCTTGCAGTAGTGGTATGTAGTAGTAGTGGTGGTAGAAGTAGTAGTAGTAATAGGTAGTTGCATAAGTAACAGAAATCAAAATCATGTTAGTCACTTATGCGATGTGCAAATCTACGGTCACATAAAGCCGTGTTTAACTTATTTATCCCGCATTGCTAGTAGCAGTAATAGTAGTAGTAGTAGTAGTAGTAGTAGTAGTAGTAGTAGTAGTAGTAGTAGTAGTAGTAGTAGTAGTAGTGCTTTTTGTTATTGTTGTAGGAATAGTAAAATCTTCAGTGTTAGGAAAAGACTTAGTATTGAAATAAAAGGATAATAGGAAGAATAACAAATAACAACAACAATAACAACAACAACAACAACAACAACGACAACAACAGCAACAACAAACAACAACAACAACAAACTTTTCAGCACCAACACAGCAACAAGACAATCAACCCCCCCCTCCCCCATTCCCCCTCCTCCCCCCTATTCCTATCCCTCCTCCTCCCTTACCCCCCATCCTCCCTTTTATCACTTTTCCTCCCTCCTCCACTCCCCCTCCCCCCCTTTTTCCTCCATTCCCTCAAACAATCAAGACCAATCATGCAATCAACCAATCCTCTGTCTAATCTGCCTCCTCCTCCTCCTCCTCCTCCTCCTCCTCTTTTATCTTTCTCTTCCCCTCCTCCTCCCTCGTTTCCTCCAAATTTTTATCTTCTCCTTTTTTTATTTTTTTTCGGTTTGAATTTTCATTTTTCTACTTTTTCTTGTTCTTCTTGTTCTTATTTTTCTTGTTCTTCCTCTAGTTCTTGTTCTTGTTCTTCCTCTCGTTCTTGTTCTTCCTCTTGTTGTTGTTCTTCCTTTTGTTCTTGTTCTTCCTCTTGTTCCTGTTCTTGTATTTCTCTTGCGGTTCTTGATCTTGTTTCTGTTATTGTTCTTGTGGTTCTACTTACTCTTCCTCCTCCTCCTCCTCTTCTTCAGCAGGAGGGAGGACAAGAAGGAAAAAAGAAACGGGAAAAGAAAAAAAAACAAATAAAAAGGGAAGCGAGAGAGAGGGAAGGAGATAGAGATATGAAAACGTCTGATGAATATTGAGGAGAAAGAAGAAGGATGATGACCGAGGAGGAAATGAGGGAAGGAAGAAAGGAGGAAGAAAATGAGGAAGGAAGGGAGGGAGGGAGGAAGGGAGAGGGGTGAGGAATGGGATCGAGGGAAGGGAATCAGATCGCTTTCAAGGTAATCCGATCCGACATTAGTCAAATTTTGGCGGCCAAGATCCCACCGCCGATTCTTTTCTTTATAATCTCGTTTTTTCATTATTTTTATTCCGTCTTTATCCATCCTTTGACGTCTGACTGGCGGAGGAGGAGGAGGAGGAGGAGGAGGAGGAAGAAGAGAGGTAAAGGGGATAAAGAAATTGAGAGATAAAAGTCCCTTCGTGTGTGTGTGTGTGTGTGTGTGTGTGTGTGTGTGTGTGTGTGTGTGTGTGTGTGTGTGTGTGTGTGTGTTTCTGACTGAGCGAGGTTTGTATGCTTGAATGTGTCAATCTCTCTCTCTCTCTCTCTCTCTCTCTCTCTCTCTCTCTCTCCTTCTCACTCCCCCTCTCTCCTTCTCACTCCCTCTCTCTCCTATTGTTACCTGGCGCTATACAGGTGAACAAAACCAATTAACAGCAGACACAGGTGACTATGAGAGGCCGCACCTGCTAACAACCAAACTCAGGTGTATTCAGGTAGATGGAGGTAGGAAAGGTTCAACAACATGGGTGGATACGTGGAGGAGATGAGGTGGTGATGGTGGTGGAGGTGTTGGTTGTGATGAGGGAGGTAGTAGTTGTAGTAGTAGTAGTAATAGTAGTAGTAGTAGTAAGGACAAAGAGGAGAAAGAGAAGGAGGAGGAAGGGATAGTGTTGTACAGAAGGAGAAGGAAGAGGAGGAGGAGGAGGAGGAGGTAGAGGATAAACTGGAGAAGAAGGAGTATCAGGAGGAGGAAGAGGAGGAAGAGGAGAGAAGGGATGGAGGAAGTTATAGTGTTGGAGATAGTGGTATTGGTTGTGGTGGTGGTGGTGATGGTGGTTGCAGAAGTTGTGATGTAGGTTGTGATGATGCTGGTGATGACAAATGGTGATACAGTCGATGATATACAAGCAGTGGTGGAGGTGAGGGTGGTGTTGAAAGTTCGTGTTATGTCAGTGGTGATGGTTATGGTGTTGATGGTGGTGATGACGGTAACAAATGGTGATGAAGGAGGTGGTGTGAGTAGAGGTGGTGATGAAAGCTTGGTGTTGTGTGAGTAATGGCTCAAGCTTCATGGTGTTGGTGTTGGTGGTGGTGATGGTGGTGATGAAGGCGTATATAGAAGGTGTTGCCGTGGTGTTGAGAGAGCAGCAGAGGCAGGAAGGAGAGGAGGAGGAGGAGGAGGAGGAGGAGGAGGAGGAGGAGGAGAGGCAGGAAGAAGAGGAGGAGGAGGAGGAGGAGGAGGAAGCGCTGGAAGGGGAGAATCATGTTACAACGCTTATTTATGTGTAAGTGTGTGTGTGTGTGTGTGTGTGTGTGTGTTTACTGGGAAGCACCACAATAAAGGAAAAGGAGATGAAAGGAAGGTGAAAAGGAGGAGCAAAAATAGAAGACAAGGAGAGAGAGGAGAGAGGAGAGAGATGTGATAAAGAAAGGAAGAGATAAAAGAGGAGAAATAAAGGTGAGAGGAAAAGATAAGATTGTCATTTATTATCCATCATATATACACACTCACACACACACACACACACACACACACACACACACACACACACACACACACACAATGACCCTTGACCTCTCTCCTTCCATGATCTTTACCCACTATACCAATACTAAGAAGAGATCAGAGAACACGAAAAAAAGGATTAGGAAAGAGAGCAGATGTTACAAGGTATAAAAGCAGGACCTGTCAAACACACACACACACACACACACACACACACACACACACACACACACACACACACACACACACACACACACACACACACACACACACACACAGTCCATTACTTATTAACACATCCATTAGTTCTTTCTGCAATCCTTTCCCTTTCTCTCATTTCTCATTCTTCTTTCATATACCTTCTTTCATGTCATTCTTTCTTTTCCTTTCCTTTTCTCCCTTCTCTCAACCTTCCTTCATATACCTTCCTTTTCATCCTTTCCTTCTATCCTTTCCTTCTCATTTCCTTTTCCCCATTTTCCCATCCAACCTTCCTTCATTCTTTCTTTTATTTCCTTTCTCTTGTTTCCTTTCCTCCTCCTTCCTTCCTTTACTCTTTCCTTTCCTTTCCTTCTCTTTTCCTTCACTGTCCCATCTATACCTTCTTTCAACTTATCCTTTCTTTCTTTTTTCTTTCCATCCTCCTTTTTCACTCACGACCTTGTATTCTCTCACTTGCATCCTTTCCAGAGCCATACACGATAAGGAGAATAAGAGGGAACAGAAGGAAGAGAAAGAGGAGGAGAAGGAGTAAGAGGAAGAGGAAACATAGAAGAACAGACAACATGAGGAAGAAGAGGAGGAAGAAGGCTAACATACACTACAGGAGGAGGGAAAGAAGGAGGTGGAAGAGGAAGAAAAAGTTAAGCACACACAACACGAGGAAGCGGAAGAGACGAAAGAGGAGGAGGAGGAGGAGGAGGCAGAGGCAGGCAAGCAAGCAGACACCCATCTTCACCACCACCTTCACCATCGCCCTCATCACCCATTAGCTCGTCCTGCCCGCCTCTTACACGCCCGGACAGATACAGGGAGAGGCGCTGACGAGACTCTCCTTCTGGGAACATTACAGCCGCTTCCTCCTTACGCCCTGATTGACTTTCCTGAGTTTCTGATAGTCTCTTTCCCTTTAGTGAGAGAGAGGAGTTACAAAATTGGGATGTTAGATTGAGTGATAGAATTAAGTAAAGGAATTGAATGTTAGAAATGCATGATGGACCTTACTTATACAAAGGACTAATAAAACGGAAGAGAAGAAGTAGGAGGAGGAGGAGGAGTAGGAGGAAGAGAAAGAGGAAACAGAGAAGAACACACAACATGAGGAAGAAGAAGAGGAGGAGGAGGAGGAGGAAGAAGAACGCTAACATACACCACAGAAGGAGGGAAAGGAGGACTAATAAAACGGATAGATGATGGAATTGAGAGATAAAATTGAATGATAGAGGTGAATGGTAAAATCGATTGATGGAAATGGATGACATAATTGAATGATGGAATTGAATGCTAGAATGGAGTGATGGACTTTAATGTTACACCTAAATGATAAAATTGAAGGAAGGAAGAAAGGAGGACTATGGAAATAAAAGAAGAAGGGAAGCAAGCAATGGAGAAAAGAAGGAAAACTGGACAGAAGGAAAGAGAGACGAAAGGAAAGAAGGAAGGAAGAAAGGAAGGAATTGGATGAAAAAAGTGAAGGAAGAAAGAAAGGAAGACGATGGAAATAAAAGGAGTCAAGCAAGCAACAAAGAGAAGAAGGAAAAATGGACAGAATCAAGGAGAGACGGATGGAAGGAAAGAAGGAAGGAAGAAAGGAAGGAAATGGATGATAGAGTTGAATGATAAAACTGAATGAGAGAAGAAAATGAGATAAATAAATGACAGACGTTGAAATGATAACCCATAACTTTTTATTATACTCAACATCCTTCTTTTTTAAAACCAGATCGCTTACTTTATATTTAGTCGAATCACTCACGTCCTTTTAACATCTATGAACTGGCATCTCCTTCCTA
>NC_066525.1:3631172-3676172 GCF_024679095.1 Eriocheir sinensis
AGAGAGAGAGAGAGAGAGAGAGAGAGAGAGAGAGAGAGAGAGAGAGAGAGAGAGAGAGAGAGAGAGAGAGAGAGAGAGAGAGAGAGAGAGAGAGAGAGACAAAGTACAAGAAGACTATGAAGAAGGAGAAGGGAGGGAGAGGGAGGAGAAAGAGGTGTAAGGAGGAGGGAGAGAGAGAAAACCCAACACATGAGGAGGAGAAGAACGGAGAGAGAGAGAGAGAGAGAGAGAGAGAGAGAGAGAGAGAGAGAGAGAGAGAGAGAGAGAGAGAGAGAGAGAGAGAGAGAGAGAGAGAGAGAGAGAGAGAGAGAGAGAGAGATAGAGAGAGAGAGAGAGAGAGAGAAAGTAGATACAGTAGAGACAAGAGGGGGAGAAGTACAAGAGAGGGAGAAATGGGGACAGGGAGGAAAGGTAGGGAGGAGAGAGAGAGAGAGAGAGAGAGAGAGAGAGAGAGAGAGAGAGAGAGAGAGAGAGAGAGAGAGAGAGAGAGAGAGAGAGAGAGAGAGAGAGAGAGAGAGAGAGAGAGAGAGAGAGAAAGCCAGGAGGGGAAGAAAGGGAGGCAGAGGCGGCAGGGGGGGACATAGGTAAGGTATAATTAGAGGCAGTATACAGGTGTTGGTTCTGGGTTAGTGGCTACGTGTGCTGTGAGGAGAGTAAGGGCAGGTGAGGGCGGGCAGGTGGGTGAGGGGACAGTAATTGGGCGTAAGTAGAACCCGGCTGTCAGGAGAGTAAATAGAAGTTTGTATAATGTAGCGTGAAGTGGAGGACGAGGAGGAGGAGGAGGAGGACGAAGAGGAAGCATGGAAGAAAAGGTGAAAGAAAGCATGTGATATTTTTTTATGGTTTTCCTTGCTTTAGTTTTTTTAAGGTTAGGTTAGGTTAGGTTAGGTTAGGTTAGGTTAGGTTAGGTTAGGTTAGGTTAGGTTAGGTTAGGTTGTGCCAGGTTGTGTTGGGTTGGTTAAGGTTGGGTTGGGTTGGGTTAGGTTCAGGTTAGGTTGTTGTAGAAGAGTTGGGTTGGAGTTAGGTTGGGTTGGGTTGTGTTGGGTTGGGTTGGAACAGGTTGGGTTAGGTTGGTTGTTAGGGTTAGGTTAGGTTAGGTTAGGTTAGGAATAGGTTAGGTTAGGAATAGGTTAGGTTAGGTTAGGTTAGGTTAGGTTAGGTTAGGTTAGGTTAGGTTAGGAATAGGTTAGGTTAGGAATAGGTTAGGTTAGGTTAGGTTAGGATTAGGTTAGGTTAGGTTAGGTAAGGTTAGGTTTTTAGGTTAGGAATAGGTTAGGTTAGGAATACGTTAGGTAAGGTTAGGTTAGGAATAGGTTAGGTTAGGAATAGGTTAGGTTAGGTTAGGTTTTTAGGTTAGGAATAGGTTAGGTTAGGTTAGGTTAGGTTAGGATTAGGTTAGGTTAGGTTTTTAGGTTAGGAATAGGTTAGGTTAGGTTAGGTTAGGTTTTTGTGATTATTTATTGAAATGATTGTATTTATTATTGTATTTTTATTCGTTTTAGCATGACGAGGAAGCATGGAAGAGATGGTGAAAGAAAGCATGTTGTATATCTTTCATGGTTTTCCTTGTTTTAGTGGTTTTGTGATTATTTATTGACGATGATTGTATTTTTTATTGCTTTATTTATTTGTTTCAGCATGACGAAAAAGCATGGAAGATCAGGGAACGGAGAGATTGACTTTTTTCATCTTATTTCACGAGGTCGATTTCTTTAGTAACTTTCATTAACCAGCGACCAACGAAATATATCAACCCTTATTGCATAGATGTAAGGGTAAGTTGTATTCACTCATGCTACAACGAAGGAACGGTTAATGTGATTTTTATGAAGTCAATCTCTTTCGTATCATCTAATACTTCTGCAGGATGTTTGTTGCAGTGATGGATGACTCGTCTAAAAAATAACTTCTACCTGCGTCAGCTTGAATTCGCAGACCATTATTCGTAGTTAAAAGTTAGTTTGGACCTTAAAAAAAAATAACTCGTCTAAAAAATAACTCCTACTTATGTGAGCTTTAAATGCCAGACCATTATTTGTAGTTATCAAGTCAGTTTGGACCTTAAAAAAGAACTTGGAGTGATTAACGTTACTAAACTTAAGATATATAACTTGGAGACCTTTATCTATTATCCTTATCCTTATCTTTATCTATCTTTTCTCCTCGTGCTAATCTCTTATGAAAGTAAAGTAAGGGGATGTAAAGGAAAGTCCCTTGAGTCTTTCCTCGTACGTTCCTGTGACAGCCACGATTGAACAACTTGTGCGTCGCGTGGCTCAACCCTCGACTATCTTAATGTCCCGAGAATAATCTAGTGCACTGTGTAATCCAGGCGAGGTCTCATCAACGCGTTATGAGAAGATGACATTACACTCCCCGCGTCTTATATAAATGTCCCTCGCGACGAACCCGAGCATGGTATTAACTTTCTTACGGCCAGAATTACAGTTGCTGGAGGAATACGATATGAGGAGGAGGAGGAGGAGGAGGATGGGGAGAAAGAGTAGGAGGAGAAGAAGGGAAGAAAGAGTAAGAGGAGCAAGAGAAAAGTAAAAAGGAAAAAAGAAATGGGGAAACAAAAGAAGGAAAAAAAGCAGAAAAAGAAGTAGGAAGTAGTTAGAGACGAAATAGGAAGAGGAGAGTAACCCGGAGGAGAGACAAGACGAAGAAATCAGGAGTAAAATGAATGAAGGATGAGAATGAAAGCAGAAAACAGGAATGGAGAAGGAAGAAGAGAGAAGGAAGGAAGACAGGTAGAAGGGGAGAGAAGGAGACAAGAAGTACAAACCAGGAAAAAGATGGATGAAAATGAGACACATAGCAAAACACAGAAAGAAGAAGAAAAGGGAAGAGAATGAAAGGAGAAGGAAGAGAAGGAGGATGAGGAGGAGAGGTGGGAGGGTCAGAGGTCAGACAGGAGAAGTGAAGTGAAGGGAGACTGCAGGTCGGAGGGAAGGGAAGGGAAGGGAAGGGCAGGTAAGGCAAGGTGGGAGGCAGGCAGGTAGCTAGGTCTCACATGTCAGGTGAAGTTGTGCGTCAGGTGACAGAACTGGCGGAGGGGGAAAACACAGCAAGACATATGTACAAGCCTGACTCACGCTCACTCTCACACGCACACCTGACACCTGACACACACACACATATCACACACCTACACACACACACACACACACACACACACACACACACACACACACACACACACACACACACACACACACACACACATGACACCCACACACACACACACACACACACACACACACACACACACACACACACACACACACACACACACACACACACCCACACACACACACACACACACACCCACACACACACACACACACACACACACACACACACACACACACACACACACACACACACACACACACATGATTTCTTGAACACACACCTCTCTCTCTCTCTCTCTCTCTCTCTCTCTCTCTCTCTCTCTCGTATTTTCCTCTTAACACATCTAATTCTCTTTTTTTCCTTTTTTTCCTTGTTTCTTTTCACGCTTAATAATTTCTTTTTCAAATACTTCCTTTTATTATTTTCTCTCTCTCTCTTTCTTTCTTTTTCTATTATTCTTTTGTTGTTTATTTTCTACGTCTATCATTATCGCTTCTTCACATTATCCTCCTTCCTTCTTCTTCAATTCGCTTCCTCGTTACTTCCCTTTATTAATCTCTACCTCCTGTGCAAAGTTTTTTTTCTCTCTCTCTTGTCTCTCTCTTTTATTCTTCTTTTGTTGCTTCTTTCCTACAAATAAAATCATAACCTCTCATATTCTTTCGTCCTTCTATTTCCTCTCTCTCTCTCTTTTTTTGGGGGGTTTGGTTTCATCCCTTAAGCAATCTCTACTCCAATATCATGCTTTTTCTCCTCAAAATTCCTCCTCTCTTTCTCTTTTTTTTATAGTATTTTTTCCTAGTTTACCTCAAGTGTGTGTGTGTGTGTGTGTGCGTATGTGTGTGTATCAGGTTGCCTCCACTTCCTTCCTCAACGTATTACCAGGATCTCCAACACATAAGATTTTTTCCTCTACTTTTCCTTTTTTTTTCATTTTTTAAACCATTAACTCGAATATTAACACAATCTTATACTGTTTCTCTTCTCCCTCCTTTTTTTTTTGTCTTCTCTTCTACACTAACATCATCTATATCAATCCCTACATTACTTTTCATTTGGCCTTTCTTTTCTATTTCTCTTTTCTCTTCAACATCACTGTATCTTTCTTTCTCTCTTCCTCCTCCTTCTCTCTTTTCTTAATATCGCCTTAACATTTTTCCTCTCCTACTCTTTTCTCTTTTTTTTTATTTCTTCATCATCACTAAAACTTGCTTTCTTTGTCTACTATCTTTTCTTCATCTTCTATTCTTCTTATTCTTCCTTATTCTTTATTTTCCTCTTATGTCTTTCTATCTTTTTGTTCTACCTCACTTTCTATTTTTCTCCTGTTTCTTCCTATCTCTCTTTTTAGCAAACTTGTCTTTCCCTCATTAATCTTCTTGTTATCACCTTCCAATTATTTTTCTCTTGTTTCCTCCTCTCTTTTTATTCTCCTTTATCCTCAATTTTTATCCTTTTTTCCTTCCTATTTCTCTCAGGTGTGACAACAGGTGTGGTTCTGTCTAATTAACTGTCTATCTACGTCACCTTTTCTACCGGCACCTTTCCCTTTCTTCCATTTCTTCTCCTTTTAATTCATGTTTTTTTTCCTGGTTTGTCTTGATCTATACATATAATACTTTTTTCAACCTTTCTTCTTTTTTTTCCTTTTCTCTTCATTTTCTCGTATTTCCAAAGTGTGTGTGTGTGTGTGTGTGTGTGTGTGTGTGTGTGTGTGTGTGTATCGATCCACCAACCAGGACCGTCGTGCGGACATTGAGTCTCTCTCTCTCTCTCTCTCTCTCTCTCTCTCTCTCTCTCTCTCTCTCAAACACCTGCAGCATCGTTACCAACACAATTGCATTTTACCTTTTCCTCTTTTCCTCTCTTCCTTTATTTTCACTTTTCTTCGTATTTTCTGTGTACACGGCAACTACCCACTTTATCTATCTATCTATCTATCTATCTATTTATCTCTGTTCTCCATCTTTTTCTCCTTTCTACTCTTTTCTTTCCCATTCTGTCCCTTCTCTTCGTCTCCTCTCCTTCCCTCTCTTATTCCTTCCATCCTCTGTTCCTTTTTTTATCTTCCTCTCCATTATATAACCTGTACGCATTCCACATATCACTTTCCATTTCCCTTTTATTTTCTTGTATTCATTTCCTTATCCACCTATTCTAACCCCCTATCCACCTATCTTTACCGGCATCGCATCTCACGATACTACCAACGTCACCCTTTCTCTCTAACACCTTGCTTTTTATATCTTACACAACTTTCTGAGGAGTGTGTAAGGCAGTGAACTGGCTGACTTAATAATACCCAGACACAAGGTAACGAGAGGTGTGGTAGGGAGGTAAGATGGAAATGAGAAAGAAAGGAAGGAGGAGGGAGGATGATAAAAAGAGTTAGAGAAGGGAAAAGGGAGATGAAGTAAGAGGAGGAGATGAAGAAAGGAAAGGAAATAAGAAAATGGGAAAGATAACGAATGGATGAATGAGAAGAAAATAAGAAGAGAAAAGGGAAAACGAGAAAGAGGAGAATGAAAAAAGAGGAAAAGAAAATTAAGAAAATAAATAAGAGAAGAGAAAAGAGGGATTGTTGAGAGCTAAGAACATTGACGTGAGAGGAAAAAGAAGAGGCGAAGAAGAGGAAAAGAAAAAGAAGAGGGAAGAAAAAAAAGAAAAAAAAAAGAAAAAAGCATTATAGAACAAGCACGGAAAGGGAAGAGGAAACTTTTTACAATGCAATAACGTCAGAGGATGAAGAAGAAGAAGAAGAAGAAGAAGAAGAAGAAGAAGAAGAAGAAGAAGAAGAAGAAAAAGTGAATAAAAGAGGCCCAGTGATAATAGAAGGATACACACACACACACACACACACACACACACACACACACACACACACACACACACACACACACACACACACGAAGACGAGAGAAATTCCATAAGGTTGAAAGAAAAAAAAAGATAAAAAAAGAAAAAAAAAAACGTTGGGTCTGGTGGGCTAATTTTCATTCTCCGACTCACGATCTTCACACCAGACAGAAGAAGAAGAGGAAGAGGAGGAGGAGGACGAGGAGGAGGAGGAGGAGGAGGAAGAAGGAGAAAACCACAGTACAAAAGATACGCAAAGGAAGGGAAAAAAGGGGAAACAATCTGGGAGGAAAAAGGAAATTAGAAAAAGTGGAAAAAAAAGTAAGAGGGAAATTATTATGAAACTGGAAGGCCTGAGGGAGAGATAAAGGGAGGGAGAGAGAGAGAGAGGGAGGGAGGGAAGTGGGAGGGGGAGATAAGGAGGGAGGGAGGAAGGCATAGGAAGTGGAAGAACGGAAGGGAAGTGAAGAGGAAAATAAAGAGAGAGAGAGAGAGAGAGAGAGAGAGAGAGAGAGAGAGAGAGAGAGAGAGAGAGAGAGAGAGAGAGAGAGAGAGAGAGAGAGAGAGAGAGAGAGAGATTAAAGAGTAAACTAGAGGATTATTATGTTACAGAAGTATGTCACCCAAGAAGGAAGAGGAGGAGGAGGAGGAGGAGGAGGAGGAGGAAGAAAAGGAGGAGTATTGATACCTACTCTTTTCTTCTCTCCTCCTCCTCTTCCTCCTCCTCCTCCTCCTTCTCCTCCACCTCCTCCTCCTCCTGATACCACATACTACATGGGAGGGGAACCACTACAGGTAGAAGTGACCTGAAATACACAAAACAATGCAATTCCGCCTGTAAGAAAGCCATTACTGTGTTCGGGTTCATAGCGAGGAACTTCGAATGTAAGACGCCGGGAGTTATGTTATCCTTGTAAAATTCACTGGTCAGGCCCCACCTGGAATACGCCGCGCAGTTTTGGTCCCCTAATTAAAAGAAAGACAATGAATTACTCAAGAGTGCACAGCGACGCGCTACGAAAATGATACCATACAACTTTACGAAGAACGACTCAAGCGGCTCAACCTCTTCACGCTGGGAAAGAGACGATTGCAGGGAGACACGATACAAGTCTTCAGGTACCTGAGCAAGTTTAGCAATGTTGACCACTCCAAACTTTTCACGCTGCAAATTAACCCAGGAACAAGAAACAACGGAAAAACAATTCAAGTAAGGCGATGCAGTACGGATTTCGGCAGGAGTTATTTTTCCAACAGAGTCGTCCGCCACTGGAACAGCCTTCCTGCAAAAGTAGTTAGCGCTGAAACAATAAACTCCTTGAAAGAATCACAATGACCGTCACTTTGCTGCGTAGGGAGTAAAATGTTTTCACTAGTACGTAGAGAAGTGCTTTAATCCATTCCGCAGGTCACCCCTGTGGCTGACGGATTGCTTAAATCACTGAAAGCAGGCAGCCTCGCAATGAGCCAACAGACTCTCTGCTGCCTGCTCGTCCATGTTTCCATTTTTCCTCTTCCTTCCCCTTCTCTTAGAATAAATTGGGCTGGACAGGTAAAAAAACAGCCCAACAGAAATAGCCCAAACAACAGCAAAACCCCGACACAACAACAGCCTTCCGCCAACAAGCATTACAACTACTACTACTACTACTACTACTACTACTACTACTACTACTACTATTATTACCTATGCAGTTATTGTACTATTGTTGCTGTCACCACCTTCACCATCACCACCACCACCACCACCACCACCGCCACCAACAACAACAACAACAGCACTCCCACGCCATGCACACACATAACAGAAAAATACGATAACCAATATGAAAACTGCAACACACACAGACACACACACACGCACACACACACACACACACACACACACACACACACACCATTCCTTCTTTCCCCACTTCCTTCCTCTCTTCCTTCCTTTATTCTCTTTCATTATTGTATTTCCTCCTTCCTTTTCTACTACTACTACTACTACTACTACTACTACTACTACTACTACTACTACTACTACTACTACTACTACTACCTAACCTTTACTAGCCTTTCTCTCCTCTTTCCTACTACTACTACTACTACTACTACTACTACTACTACTACTACTACTACCACAATTACCACCACCATCTACATCACCACCACCACCACCACCACCTCCTGTCTCTCCGTAATGGACTAACGCCCACCTGAGACTCTGTTTGTATAATTGTACACTAGCTTACAGCAGTTACAGTCATCTACCTCCCCCTCTTCCTCCTCCTCCTCCTCCTCCTCCTATTCCTCCTCTCTAACATCCCTCCTGTTCCTCCTCCTCCTCCTCCTCTATAAACTCCTCTCTCTCTCTCTGTCTCCTCTGTTCTGTTTCTCTTTTTTCTCTCCTCCCCCTATTCCCTTTTCTTTATTAGTAGTATTAACACTATGCTATTTATCATCACGTCTCCTTCTCCTTCTCTCATTCCTTTTCTCCTCTTCTTTTCCTTTTATTTCTTCTACTCTTTTTCTCATTATTTTTGCTCCTAAGATAACTACCATTCTCTCTCTCTCTCTCTCTCTCTCTCTCTCTCTCTCTCTCTCTCTCTCTCTCTCTCTCCTATCCCATCTATCCTCCCTTTTCTCTCTTATGCCTTATCGTTTTCCTCCTCCTTTTCTTCTCCTCCTCGTTATTCCCTCCTTCTAATCACCTTCTACTATTCCTTCTTCCCTCTCTTTTCTTCCTTCATGTTCTCTATCTTCTTGTTTTTTCCTCCTTTTCTTTCTACATCTACTACGATTTGTCACTTTTTTTCCTCTCCTCATCTTTCCTCACCTTTTCCTCTTCTTCTTTCACCTCCTCCTTCTCTTCCTCCTTTATCTCCTCCTCCTCCTCCTTCTATTCCTTCTATTTCACCTAATCTTTGCCTACAATCCCACTTCCAACACAACCGCCTCCTCCTCCTTCTCCTCCTCCTTTTCCTCCTCCTCCTCCTCCTCCTCCTCTTCCCTACCGGGCCAATTATCTCCATTATATGTGCTTAAAAATTATTGCACTTCCCACGCCACACCTTGGCTAGTAATGAGGCAGGTGAGAGAGAGAGAGAGAGAGAGAGAGAGAGAGAGAGAGAGAGAGAGAGAGAGAGAGAGAGAGAGAGAGAGAGAGAGCATGTGTGTGTGTGTGTGTGTGTGTGTGTGTGTGTGTGTGTGTGTGTGTGTGTGTGTGTTCTCTCCTCTCCGATTGTCGCCTCGTCCATTAAATTCTTGCTTGCTTCCAAAATTGGTGAGCAAACCGACTAAGAGTGTGTGTGTGCGTGTGTGTGTGTGTGTGTGTGTGTGTGTGTGTGTGTGTGGATCGATGGGATGATGGAAGACTAAGCATTTTATTGACGTCACTCTGGTATTGCGTCATCATCATCATCATCATCATCATCATCGTCATCCTTGTGTTACATTATATAGACTGGTGGTGCTGATTTTCTCGATATCTGATGATGATGATGATGATTGGTAATAAGAGGAGGAGGAGGAGGAGTAGGTGGAGGAAGAGGAAGAGGAGGAGTGGCAAGGGATGGTATGTTGGGTCGAGTGATTTGGATTTATTATTTATTGACTGATTAACTAGATTTGGAGGAGGAGGAGGAGGAGGAGGAGGAGGAGGAGGAGGAGGAGGAAGAATAAGAGGTAATGGGGGGTGAAAGATGAGTATTAAAAGAAAATGTGAGTGTCAATATATTCTTTTTCTTGTTGGTATTTTGATTGTAAAGAAAACGAGCCTATCTCTCTCTCTCTCGTAATCTGCAAAGCTACACAGTAAGGGAGAGAGAGAGAGAGAGAGAGAGAGAGAGAGAGAGAGAGAGAGAGAGAGAGAGAGAGAGAGAGAGAGAGAGAGAGAGAGAGAGAGAGAGAGAGAGAGAGAGAGAGAGAGAGAGAGAGAGAGAGAGAGAGAGAGAGAGAGAGAAGGAAAAGGGAGAGACCAATTAAATGCTTCCTTGTTGTTGTTATTGTTGTTAATGTTGTTGTTTCTGTTCCTCAAAGAAACAAACACACAAAAAAACAAACACAAGCAAACAAACAAACAGTCCTTACCTACCCAGCCGGCAGCATCCTTAAGGCTAAACAGGTCTAATAAATTTGCAGAAACTTTCCCAAAATTGGCTTCGAAAAAGTTTAGAGAAAGTTGAAAAAGGTTGTCACGTCTGTGTGGCCAGCGATCAAATATCATAACGGGAGGAGGAGGAAGAGGAAGAAGAGGAGGAGGAGGAGGAGGAGGAGGAGGAGGAGGAGGAGAAGTGGAAAGCTGAGCTGGTAAAAAGTAAGAGCAGAAATATATAGTAAAAGAGGTAACGAAAAGGAGGAAGAGGAGGAGGAGGGGGAAGAAAAAAGAAGAGGAGGAGGAGGAGTGAGGAGGAAGTAAGGAGAGGGAGGTGAAGAGGAAAGGTAATATAGGTAAAGAGTAACCATAGAAAGAGGAGGAGAAAAAATAAAGGAGGAGGAGGAGGAGGAAGAGTAAGAGGAGTTGTATGAGGAGGAGAAAGAAAAAGAAGAGTAAGAGGAGGAAGAAGAGTAAGAGGAGAAAAAATAAAGACAAGGAGGAGGAGGAAGAAGAAGAGTTGTATGAGGAGGAGAAAGTAAAAGAAGAGGAAGAGGAGGAAGAAGAAGAGGAAGAGGAGAAGAAAACAAACACCAAAAAAACACTAAATTCTACCTTGGGAAAGAAAAAAAAACAATAACAAAGAATAAGTTAACAACAACATTCATCTAAGCATAACAATACCCTTTTTGCATCCTCTAGTGTATGTATGTATGTATGTATGTATATATGTATGTATGTATGTATGTATGTATGTATGTATGTATGTGTGTGGATTAAGCTTCCAATCCAGTCTGACGCAACCCAATCTTTTTACACATCATATCGCACAATAAAAGCTACCGACTCTTTGCTCTAACGTTCCTGCTTCTGCTGAACGTTAAGTGCATACAGGAGGCGAGCAGACGAGCAGGGAGCATATGGGAGGGTAGGGAGAGAGGGAGGGAAGGAAGAATGCAGTGGTGGAGTAGGTAGGGAGGATGAAAATGAGGTTGGGAGAGAAAAGAGGAGGGAGGGTGAGAATGAGGGAGAGAGGGAGAGTAGGGAGAAGGGAGGGAATGAGTGAGGGAGTCGAAAATGAAAGGGAAGCAGACAGAAAGTAAGGGAGAGAAAGGAGGGCAGGAAAGAACGAGAGAAGGATGGAGGGAAGATGTGAGAGGGAGGAAAGAAAGGCAGGAAGAAAGGAAGGAAGGAAGGAGGGAAGGACGGAAAAAGTAAAAGGGAGGAAATGACGTAAGAGAAGTAAGGCAGAGAAGATGAGAGGGAGAGAAGAGGGTATGGAGGGAGGCTAAGAAGAGGGAGGGAGAGGGAGGGAGGAAAAAAGAAAAAGGGAAAGAGTAAGTCAAGTAGAAAAGAAGGAAGGAGGAAAGAAGTAAGGGAGGTAGGGAGGAGGGAATGGAGGGAGGAAGGAAATGAGGAGGGAGGGAAAATCAAAGAGTAAGACAAGCAGAAAAGAAGAAGGAAAGAGCAGAGGAAGGGAGGGAGGAGGGCATGACGGGAGGGAGGGAGGCTAAGTAGAAGGAAGGGAGAGAGAGGGAGAAAGAGGGAGAGAAGGAGAGAGAGCAGTGAGGCGGATAAATGAGCTCTATAATTAGGCCTGACGCTTGGGCTGTGTGTGTGTGTGTGTGTGTGTGTGTGTGTGTGTGTGTGTGTGTGTGTGTGTGTGTGTGTGTGTGTGTGTGTGTGTGTGTGTGTGTGTGTGTGTTAAGAAAGTGGAGTTACCTGAGGAATTTTAATACGACATGGAGGCGTGGTGGTGATGAAGAGGGTGGTGTGTTCTGCGTGCTGTGTGGTGTTTGGTGATGCATTGGTGGTGGTGGAATGTGTGGTGGGTGGAGGTGAAAAGAGATTACATAGTGGTGGTGGAGAGGTGTGGTGGAACATATGGTAGTGGTGGTGGTGGTGGTTTAAACAAGGTGGAGTGCGTCGTGATGATTGTGGTGGAGAGCATGAAGTGGAGTTGAATGGAGGAAGCTTCATGATAGTGGTGATGGTAGTGGTGGTAGTCGTAGTGATGGTAGTAGTAGTAGTAGTAGTAGTAGTAGTAGTGGTAGTTAAGATACTATACATAACACTATCACAAACAATACAAGACTTACCAAACACCTCAGAATATACATACATACACACGCAGATACATACATACACACAAATATACATCAACTATACGTAATACATCCCTTCTATCTCATTCTACCTTATACGGATACACAATTATACCTAAGTGATTCGATCCTTCCCTCGTTCACTCGCTCAATCGTTCTATCCCCTCTAACCAACCATATTTCAACCTGCCATCCTTTCCTTAACTTCAAAAGACATCAAGACCAAACAAACAGGTAAGAGGCCTTGTCAAACTATCACTCCGGTCAGAAAACTACCCATGGAAATGCCCACAACAACCTCGACGAAAGCCCTGCTAAATATGGTTGAGTTATCCCTGAAACGTTTGAGATCACGGGTCACACAGCACATCAAAACACCTCATGAAGCTAATAGAGGTAACGTAGTATTTATAGAAGGCTTAAAATTCATCAAAAAACATCATAACACTACCCTGTAACCTCATCTTACGTCAGGAGAACGCTAGGATATGAATGAAACAGAGGAGGTTTGCATTCTGTCTCACCCGCTCGCTAGCTCACTCGTTTTCCTGCTTCGAACGCGCGACTCTTGTATCAAAACAGACCTTACCGACTCAAACTCCTCCTCTCCTCATTACCCAGCCCTCCTCTAAGCCCATATCAGTTCCATATCAGCCCTAGCGTAGCCATATATTAACCTAGACCCTGGTAACATTGATAACTGAGGGTGAAGTAATAAAAGAAGGTTGGAAGCGTAAGAGCATTGAAACTCATGAGCTTAACCACTAAAGCCTCGTCTCTTCACCTTCCCCAGCCTGCCTTTAAATACTTGGAAGATACCTAAAAATAGAAGGAGGGGAAAGCAAGCGTACCAAGATAAAATATTCGTAATAGGACAATTATTTTTCATTCTTCTTTCAATCAATTTCACCGTCATGTTCTATCTTTTTTTTCAACAGCAAAGGAAGCAACTCAGAAGATAGAAAAATAAAGAAAACAATAGAAAAAAGCCCTATAAGCCCATATCAGCCCCACATCAGTTCCAGTATCGCCCAGTATCAACCAAGACCCTTGTAACTTTGATAACTGATGAGGAACTAAGAAAAAAATGATTGAAAGCGTAATAACATTGAAAAACACGAACTAAGCCTCTTAAAACATTACCCAGCCTGCCTCTCAGTCTTTCCAAGCAGACTGTTCATATATTTCAAGACTCAGACTTTCGTAACTCTAATAAATGGCAAAGCAGTAAGTATAGGAAGCCTTAGACCTTCATAAAAATGTAAAATATAGCTCAGTAACTCTAGGAAGCCTCATAACACTAGTAAATGATCACAGAAACAATAGGAAGCTTAACATTACACTAAGAGCACCGTTGGAAAGACAGACGGCACGTGGGGTTGTTTTGGTATGCATGGCGAAGTGATGCTAGGCTTGGGGCGGTACTCACTCATATTAAACAACCCGTAGAGACATTATACCTTACCTATTACCTTTTCTCTTACCTTCGCGTCAAAGATGAAGTATTTACCTTTCGTTTGGTGTATATAGTCGTTCCCTAGGTGCTCGATGGACCCAGATAAGACGCGATGAAAAGGAGAACACTCGACTCAAACTGACACTCGGGAAAGGACGCGAGGAGTGAGGCTTGACACGGCCCATCTCTCTCTCTCTCTCTTGTCACATAGTTGGCTCACTCATAATTTTCTTCTTTAAGTGGTGGAATAAAAGACGTTGACTGTATATACGTTTAATCATCTTTTTTATTTACATTACAAAGTGCTTATCCTCCTTATTAACAAACAAATCTAAGCTATTTCTCCAATCATCTTTTCGAAGCATGTTTCATCCACTCGACAAGGAAACGGAACCTCAAAAAAACATTATTTGTGAAACTGTGTGTGTAGCTGGATACCGATAAAACTGTTTGTTATAATGCAGCGAATTTGTTAATGATAAATGTTGCTGATAAATGTTAGTAATATAGGTTCTTGCATGCACCCAAATTTATGAATAATGACCTTGAAATCGTGATAATAAAGTGTTGTGGAAGGTTTTAGTAGTGTTAAGTGACAGTACTACTACTACTACTACTACTACTACTACATATTACCACCTCTGCAGCAACTAACAAAACTACTACCATCACTTCGACTACTACCACTACTACTACTTATACCATTACACTACTACCACTACCACCACTACTACCACTACTACTAACAACAGCAACAGTAAACAACCCCCAACACTTTCCTAACTAGTCTCCCCGTGGTGCAGAGAGCGGCCCGGGAGTGTGAGCCTGAAGGAGTGTCTAGGAGCAAAGTTTCCACGGCATAAATATCACTTGCAGCGCTAAGAGATGCCGAGGTAAATACTTGTTGGGTAGCCAGGCTCAGGGCACCCACGGGAGGCTGACTGGCTGGGTGACTGGGTGGTTGGTTAGCGGTATCGTTGGGTGACTGGTTGGGTGAATAGTTGGTTTGCTAGCTGGATGTGTGACTGGCTGACTGGCTTCCTGGTTGGCTGACTGGCTGACTGACTGGCTGACTGACTAACTGTTGGCTAAATGACTGACTTACCGGTTGGCTGACTGAATGAGGGACTGCCTAGCTTGACTGAAACACTGGCTGACTTCCCTGCTGAATGACCCGATACCTGGCTAACCTGATGACTGACTGACTGACTGACTGACTAAATAACTGACTGTCTGGGTGGTTATCACACTCGTGGGTGGGTAATGAAACACGGCGGGCATACCATCATTGCACTTCTTGTTTATTAGGTAAAATATCGTGCAATGTGCATACACGCAGCTATGTGCAAATCTAGGAAATACGTCTTACTAATCTTTGCACAGACGCCCCGTTGGAGAGGGAGAAAGGGAGTGAGAGAGGGAGGGAAAGGGAGGATAGAGGGAGAGAGAGAGGAAAGTTGAGGGAGAGGGAGGAGAGAGAGAGAGAAAAAGGGAGGAATAGAGGAAGAGAGAAGTGAAAGAGAGAGAGAGAGAGAGAGAGAGAGAGAGAGAGAGAGAGAGAGAGAGAGAGAGAGAGAGAGAGAGAGAGAGAGAGAGAGAGAGAGAGAGAGAGAGAGAGAGAGAGAGAGAGAGAGAGAGAGAGGTGAAAGATATAAACTGTGCTAGCATGTCTCCATATCGTTATTTCCTCCATTATTCTCCTTTTTACGGCAACAGTTAAAATAATAATAAGGGAGAAGTGTGTGTGTGTGTGTGTGTGTGTGTGTGTGAGAGAGAGAGAGAGAGAGAGTGTGTGTGTACGAGAGTTTGGACGCCTAAGTAGATTCCTCCCCCGATGCCAGACGTAGATTAAGACATAAAACAGGATAATAAACAAGGGAAGGAGAGGGAGGAAGGGAGGAAGGAGGAGGGAGGGGGTGAGGTAAGGGAAGGAGTAAGGAGAGGGAAAGGGGTATAAGGGGGACCAAAGGAGTTGAGGGGCTGCGAGGAATTTTACATACGTGTTTATTAAGGAAGAAAAGGGAAGGTAAGATGGAAGAGGTGGAGAGGTAGAAGAAGGAAGGGAAAGAGGAAGGAGAAAGGGAAGGAAAAAGGAAGGAGAAAGGAATGGAGACAGGAAAAGAGGGAGACGAAGGAAAGTGATAAAGAGGTAAAAGAAGTAAAAGAGAGAAGGAGAAATGGAGGAAGAGGGAAGAAAACAGACGTAGAAGAGAGAAGAGAGAAAAGGGAGGAGAAAGGAATGGGGAAGGGAAAAGAGGAAGGCGAAGGAAAGTAATGATGAAAAAAGAGGTCAAAGAATTAAAAGAGAGAAGGAAAAACGGAGGAAAAGAGAAGAAGACAGACGTAGAAGAGAGAAGAGAGAAGAGGAAGAAGAAAAGGGATTGTGGAAGAGCTGAAAGGTGCAAGAGAAGACACGAATAGAAAATGATAAAAAAAGAGATAGGATGAAAGGGGATTTGAAGGTGATCGAAGGAAGCAACGTAACAGAGTAGAAGAAGCAGAGAAGGAGGAGGAGGCAGAGGCAGGAAAGGGTGGATGAAGAGGGGAGTGAAGGGGAAGAGGAAGAGGAGGAGGAGGAGGAGGAGGAGGAGGAGGTGGTTGTAATGTTGGTAATAATTCCTAAGCCAACCACCTCCACCACACCCACCTCCTCCACTTCCACCTCCACCTCCACCACCACGAAAATGAACGAAAAAGAAAAGCAAAAAAGAACAGATTAGGTAACGAACGATTTTTCTTTTTCTTTTTGTGCGACTCAGGTTTAAAATTTTCTTGGTATCTTCTTTTAAAATGATGGGAGGTGAAAGTGTGTGTGTGTGTGTGTGTGTGTGTGTGTGTGTGTGTGTGTGTGTGTGTGTGTGTGTGTGTAGTAAGGAAGGAAGGAAGGAAGGAAGGAAGGAACAGGCCAATTCAGCCTTAACCTCCCCCTCTCTCTCTCTCTCTCTCTCTCTCTCTCTCTAAGGGGGCATCAGGTAGAATTGAAAATAAAACCTATTCACTACATATCACACACACACACACACACACACACACACACACACACACACACACAGGAGCGTAGAGCGGTAGATAATACACACTATATATATATTTTTACTATACAGACACACACACACACACACATATATATATACACAGAACAGCTTACAGAGAGGGGAATAATGGAGGTACTTTATTAATATATGTATACAGTTTACGATATACAATTCTTTTCGTCTCTTAGTAAATAGCTACGATAGTGAGCATGAGTTACAGGAGTCATTGGGTGATGGTGATGATGATGATGATGATGATGATGATGAGGAGGAGGAGGAGAAAAAGGAGGGCGAAGTTGGCATATGGAGGTTGTGGAGGGGGAAAGGAAGGGGAGTGAAGGACAAGAGAGGGGAATGTAAGGGAAAGTAAAGGGAGGAGGAGGAGGAGGAGAACTGCATGTGGATTGTGTGTAGAGGGACAGAAAGGAAAGGAGAAGAAGGGAGAGAGGAAGAAAACGTAAAGGAAAAAGAGGGAGGAGAAAACGAGGAAAATGGAATATGAGGATGACGAAGAGGAAAAGGAGAACTGGCATGTGGATTGTGAAAAGAAGGAAAAAGAAGAAGAAGAGGAAGGAGAAGAGGAAGGAAGGACGGAGTGGGTGGAGTGAGAAAGAGCGGAAGAAGCGAAGGAAGGGAGAAGGGGTGGGAATGATAAAGTGGGGATGGCGGAGAAGGAGAAAGGGGTGGAGAAAAAAAAAAAAAACCCGGCAGTAAAATCGATTAATTAGGAATGAGAAAACAAGGAAGATAAAACAGAAATAATACAAATACGAAAACTTGACACACGTATTAATGGACAAAAAAATGGACCATGAAAACGACGCAGAAAAAATAACAATCTAAGCTTATTCGTCGATATGTCTGTCTGTCTGTGTGTGTGTGTGTGTGTGCGTGTGTGTGTTTGCCTGTCCATCAAGAGAATTATGTTAACCTTTTCTGGAGGCTATTATTCATTGTGCGTGTGTGTGGGGGGGGGGGGTGGAAGGGGATATTTAAGTAAAGGTTATGAAAGATTTGTAAAGGTTAAGTTTGAGCTATGGTGTACATGTGATATTTTTTCTTCATTATTATTATTATCATTATTATTATTATTATCATTATTATTATTTTTATTATCATTATTTCAAAGTTTACCAGGATTCCCTTTCTTGGTTAAATCGTACTTGCGTAGTGTAACCTCTTCTTATCTTCTCTTCCTAACTTATCATACATTATCTTACACTTAAACATCTGTCATTTATGTACTTATCATATTCATTTACTACGCATTATCTAACTCTCATTTGCATTATCTCATCTACTATCTTTTAAGTTCCTACGTATTCTGACTCTTCCAAAAGTAAATCTCTTGATATTTTTATAATCCAGACGAGTTAAGATGTGTGTGTGTGTGTGTGTGTGTGTGTGTGTGTGTGTGTGTGTGTGTGTTTTACCTCGTTGTTTTAGTGTATAACATAACTCGACTACTACTCCCACTACATCATAATTAGGCCTATTTTTATCACCTGGCCGGGAAGGTTAATTAGGTAATGCACACCTCCAGTTAGGGAAGGCGATAACAGCTTAAAATTCCCCCCAGCCTGATGTAAGGACCTACGGGATGTATTTTTCAGTGTTGTGTGTGTTTGTGTTTGCGAAATAAATCACGTGTAACTACCTCCTGTACCCCTCGAAAAACAAACAAACAAACAAACAAAAAACATTCCTTCCTACTCTATATTAACCCAGGACAGTTTTAGAAGCTTTTGTAAATTTGATAAGACTCCTGTGTTTGCGTGTGTGTGTTTGTGTGTGCTTGTGTTTCTTACTCTTCAATGTCTGGTCATACTTATGTCAACTACTCAAATTCAGATCATAAAAAGAATAAAATGGGTGTAGGAAACATAATAGTGTTCCTCTAATGACCGCCCTTGTATAGTTCCCATTTTCCTTTTAACTGGGGAAAATGGGGAATATATATAAATCCCGCTCTTTGATTTATTGACTTACTGAGAGCGTTTGCAAATTGAATCGTACATTGTTCCTCTGAAAGAACGAAATCACCCGTGTACAGTCTCCCTTTCTCTTTATTACCTGAGAAATATGTATGAGTTATCCCTCCTGATTTACTGACCCAAGGGACGTTTTCTATTAAGAGCGTTAGTGTAATGAATCACGTGAATGTCTCGCAAGAAAATCGATTATACTCTGTGACTGACGACCCCCCTCCTACCCCCCTCCTCCCTACCCCACTCCAAGCATTCATATACAAGTGGAGTTATCGCGTGAGACAAAGCCGTAACATAAGGACCTGAATCCCCCTAAACCCTCTTCTTGATAAGGTAATAAACGAGTGTACTTAGAAGGAAGGAATGTGAGTGTTAAGTGTTCGTGGAAATGAGACTTGCCGTTTGTTAGTCTAAGAAAAGGAGGAAAAAATATTAAAATCCTCTTTGTTTTCGGAGGAGGAGGAGACAAAGATACCAGAGAGAAGGTGCTCAAAGTGAAGGATAGGAAGTTAAGGAAAGAAGACAAAGAAAGGAACAAAGAAAATAAGAGAAACAAAAGGAAATGAAGGAACGTAATTGATGAGAAAGGAAGGGAAAAAAAGAGAGGATGGAATGGAGGGAGAAATGAGAGAGGAACAGACAAGAAAGGAACGCAAGGGAAGGGGAGTTAAGGAAAAGAAAGCAAATAGGGCAGAGAAAGAGAAGAAAATGAAGAGGAGGATGGGATGAGAAGGGAAGGGAGCAGAGGAGAGAGAGAGAGAGAAGTGAGAGATCAACAGATAAGGAAGAGAAGAGAGAGGAAGAAAATGTATGAGAAGAAAAGAGAAAGGAAGGGAAAGAGAAGGAAGAAAACATATTGAAAGTAAATGAAGGGGACGAGAATGGATGGATATGGAATAGAATGAAAGGGAAGGGAAGGGAAGGGAAGGGAATGGGAAGTAGGAGAAGGGAAAGGAAGATGGAGCAGGAGATGGGACAGGAGCAACAAGTAGAGGCAGCGGTCATCACCACCACCACCATCTTCACTACCACCAGCACCATCACCACCACCAACACCACCACATCGTCCTTTCAAAGTGATATGTATGAGGCGCGCAACACAGTATCTACACACACACACACACACACACACACACACACAAGATATTCACACTGCAATATATACACTCACTATACGCACACACACACACACACACACACACACGCGCGCAAGATCTGACCAACACCCACCCCCACACACACACACACACACACACACACACAATAGCACAGAACTTCATTTACTAAGTTTATATATACAGACAGAATTAGGTTGGTATTTTTATATAAATCTTCATATTTACTAGTTTCCTCTCCTCTTCCTCTTCCTCTTCTTTACCTTGAGAGCGCCGTTCGGTCAGATGGTCAAGGCGAAGGAGAAGAAGAAGAAGAAGAAGGAGAAGGAGGAGGAGGAGGAGGAGGAGGAGGAGGAGGAGGAGGAGGAGAAGAAGAAGAGGAATGTTATTTTTATCATATATACACAGTTTGTCGCCACTCAGTAAACACCTTTTGCGAATGGGGACGTTGAAATATCATTATTATTACTATTATTATTATCTCTTCTAGACCACTACACACGGAAAAGATCATATGTTTGATAAAATAACGTGATATATACCCATAGCTATGAATATATGTCTCTAATACACACTTACACACACATACACTCTCTCATACAGACACACTTGCTTTCTCTCTCTAATAAATACTAAAATCTAACTATGCACAACAGGAAACACTCGTATATGCGGACAGATTAAGTTGTGTCCTCCGCCGGTGAGCCATTTATAGTTTTCAGAGCTTGGGAGGTCGTGTCGTGTATCAGTGTGCGTGAGTGTGTGTGTGTGTGTGTGTGTGTGTGAGTGTGTGTCAGTGTGTGAGTGTGTGAGTGGGGGGGTCAGACAAGCCAGGAAAGAACGAACGGCCTAGCGAACGAATATCAGTGATTGTGTGTAGCCATCCGCGGTGCTGTGTCTTCATAGGATTCCGTTGATAGATAGATAGCGAGAGAGGGAGAGAGGGAGTGGAAGGGTCAGGCATCAGGGCTCAAAACTATAGGATCTCTCACACCGAGGATCCCAAACTCTACTCTGAACACGATTCGATCCTGCTTTTAGGGGATCCAATGACTTTGTGGATGCTCTCTTATTAGAACTTGAGGTCTGATGGGAAGGAGAATGGGATAGAGAGGAGGATCGATAGAGAAAGAAGGATGAAGAGAGGTGGAGGATAAGAAAAGGGATGAGAAGGAAGAAAAGAGGAAGGGAGATAGAATGGAAAAGAGACGATAGATGATAAAGAAAGGAGGAATGAAGAAGAAGGCGGAAGAGCAAAGGGAAAAAGATGAAAGAATAGAGAAAAAGGAAATACAAAACAGATAACGACGGATAGGAGAGGAAGAAAGATAAAGTAAGAGTGGAGGAAGAGAAAAAGGAGAGAAAATGAAATGAAAGAAAGGAAGTGGAAGAGAAAGAAAAAAAATCTACCAAAAAGACGAAGAGGAAAGAAGAATGGAAGAGTGAAAAAAATAATGAAGAAAGGAGCACAACAAAGCGATACAGATAAGAAGCCAAAGAAAAAAACAAGAAGAAGAAAAGAAAGAAAGAAAGAAGCAAGTTAAGACAATACGTGCGTGTGTGTGTATGTATGTGAGTATGTACGTGTGTGAATGTATATAAGCCTGCAACTGGACACTCCTCTATGTATCTATGTATCTATGTCTATGCCACAGCTAGGACCAGAGCAAGGGTTGAGACGTGAACGAGGGCCACGCAACTCCACAAGTGACGAAGCGCTGACGATGGAAGTGGGCGACCGGCGTGAGGGGCGGCGGCTGATGTGGGCATGTCTGTTGGGGGGCGGGAAGACAGGCAGGGACGGAAGAAAAGGGACGGGAGGAAGGCGATGGAAAAGCAGAGAGAAAGAGATGGGGTAAGAGTTGGGAGAGACGTGAAGAGAGGGACAGCAATATGAGAGAGATGGGAAGAGAGACGGAAAGGAAGAGATGGAGAGGGATGAGAGGGACGGGAAGAGATAGACGGAATGGGAGAGATGGATAGAGAGGAAAAGACAGAGACAGGAAGGCAGAGACGGGAGGGAAGATATGGGAAGACAGGGAAAGCAAGAGAAGATAGAGGGGAAGGGAAAGATGAAAATAGACAGTAGGGGAGGGAAGGGAAGGGAAAGGAAGATAAGGGACGGGAGGAGGGGGAGAATGTATTAGTTTAGGTTAGTCATCCCTTCTAATGCTACATGGGAATAGAAAATGTGTTATAGTCTGTTGACGGAGCCTGTTCATCTGGCACCTAGGCAGCGTTTGTTACGGCTACTGTGATTGGCTGCACCCTCTTATGTTCTTATGTACTATTATTATTATTATTATTACATTTTAACTTATATTCTTGTACTTATTACTAGAACTTATCATTACTACTACTACTACTGCTACTACTACTACTACTACTACTACTACGACCTCCACCCATACCCCGTTTCCCCTTACTGTCTTATACGCCTCCTCCTCCTCCTCCACTTCATCCTTCTCTTCCTCTTCCTCCTCCTCCTCCTTCTCTTCCTCCTCCTCCTCCTCCTCCTCCATCTAATCAAGCCATCCATGCATCTCCTCGCCCTTCGCTCTTTTTATCTCCAAACTTCCTCTCTCTCCTTCCTCTCACCCTGCGCCAACTTCCCTCCCTTACTTTCTCTCCTCTCTCCTTCTTCCTCCTTTCCAGTCTTCTCCATACAAAGCTTGGTGATCTAACCTCCTTTCTTTTTCTTTTTGTTTGCTTTTTCATCCTCTGCCTTTTCCTTCTTTTCTTTCCTTCCCACTTTTTCTGTTCATTGACTTTCCCCTCCTTTCTTTCTTTTCCTTCTTTTTCTCCTCGTCTTTTTTTTCTGCCTCGCCTTTCCTCTTCACTAAAAGCAACACTATAAAAAAATACAGTATATATGAAACAAAGGACACGAAGTAATTGAAAGAAAAGGAAGTATTAGAATATGGGACAAAAATATGGAGAGAAATAAAAGGAAATAAAAACAAAGAAAGAGGAAAAGAACGCCAGGAATGAAGGAAGACGAGGGGAAAAAATCAAGAAAAGAAATGAAAGTTTAAAAAAATGAAGGAAAAATGAGAAAATTATTGAAGAGAAAAAAAATTAAGAAAGAAATGAAAAAAAGTTAAAAACAAATGAAGAAAATTATAGAAGAGAAAAAAATCAAGAAAAGAAATGAAAGAAAGTTAAAAAAATGAAGAAAAAACAAGACAATTATAAAAGAGAAAAAAAATACAGGATAAGAAATGAAAAAAAAATGAAAGAAGACAAAATAGAAGAGAAAATCGAAGAGAATGACTGAAAAAAGGAAAGAAAGGAACAAGATATGGAAAGAAAAAATGAAAAAAAAGACAACAAAAAAACGAAGAAAAAACGAAAAAAAAAAAATTACCCGTCTCCCAAAAAATAAAGAAAAAGGAGAACAAGAAAAGAAATTAAGAAAGAAAAAAAGGAGAAATAAAAACAAAAAAAAAATTATGAAAACAAGGAAGTCAACAAAAAAAGCGAAGAAAATTACGTGTCTCCCAAAAATAAAGAAAAAGGAGAATAAGAAAAATAAATTAGGAAGGGAAAAAAATAAACAGAAATAAGACCACAAAAATAAAATAATAAATACCATTACGAAAAAAGAAAACAAGAGAACAAGAAAAAAAATGGATAGTTTCAAAAAAACAAACAAAAAAAAAGAAATAAAGGAATAAAAAGAACGAAAGAAAGCAAAAAAGATGATAAATAATAAAAAAAACTGTCCCCCAATATAATTATCAAAGAAAACGGGAAAAGAAAAAGAGAAAAAGGGAATCAAAAACTCTTTAACAGACTTACCAAAGTATCTGAGAGGGTTCTTGCGCTGCTTGTCATCTGCACCTCCTCCTCCACCTCCTCCTCCTCCTCCTCCTCCTCCTCCTCCTCCTCCTAATCCTCCTCCTCCTCCTCCTGCGATGGTGTTGGATTCTCTCCCAGGCGTGTCCAGGGAGGCTCCAGGCTGCGTTGTGGTCTCGTCAGCTAAAGGGAGAGGGAGATAAGGGAGAGATAAGGGAGACGGATGAGGGAGAGGGAGAGAGGGAGTGAAGGAGGGGGAGACGGAGGTGATGTGATGAAGGAGGAATAGAGAGTTGAGTGCTATGGTATTTTTTTAGAAACTTTTACATATGGTGATAAATTCAATAATATAATAATCTCCATCTATCTATATATGTCTATCTGTCTACCAATTCATCTATTTGTGTGTGTATCTATGTCTATCTAGCTGTATGTCAAACACCTTTTCTATCTGTTTATCTATCTGTCTATCTATCTATCTATCTATCTTTCCATATTATGATATATTAGCAATTTTTGTGGCCTATGAAAAAATATATATTGGAAGTAAAATCGAATAAAAGTTGACTGAGCAGAAAAAGAATGCGAGAGAGAGAGAGAGAGAGAGAGAGAGAGAGAGAGAGAGAGAGAGAGAGAGAGAGAGAGAGAGAGAGAGAGAGAGAGAGAGAGAGAGAGAGAGAGAGAGAGAGAGAGAGAGAGAGAGAGAGAGAGAGAGAGAGAGAGAGAGAGAGAGAGAGAGAGAGAGAGAGAGAGAGAGAGAGAGAGAGAGAGAGAGAGAGAGAGATCCTTTGATCAATCAGTTCAGGTAAACAGATCGAGTAAATATTTTTATTTTTCTTTCCCTCAGCGACTTGGTTTTCTTCTTCTTTCTTCTTCTTCTCTCTCTCTCTCTCAAGAGAGAGAGAGAGAGAGAGAGAGAGAGAGAGAGAGAGAGAGAGAGAGAGAGAGAGAGAGAGAGAGAGAGAGAGAGAGAGAGAGAGAGAGAGAGAGAGAGAGAGAGAGAGAGAGAGAGAGAGTCATAAAGTCAACCATTACTGAGCGGTAATCTTTCATCTACAATGGATCTCTCTCTCTCTCTCTCTCTAATCTATATCCGGGAAATTGCTAGCATTTTTTTATTTTCTAGTTTCATTACTATATTTTTTTCCTCCTCCTCCTCCTCTTTCCTTCCTCCTCCTCCTTCTCCTCCTCCTCCTCCTCTTTCCTTCCTCCTTCTCCTCCTCTCTTTCTGCTCCTCCTCGTCCTCAACTTTCTTTTATAGAGTGTCGTTATTTTCAGCCGCTTCTTCTTCTTCGTCTTTCTTCCTCCTCCTCTTCTTCTTCTTCTTCTTCTTCTTCTTCTTCTTCTTCCAAATTTCCACTTTTTCATATATTCAATTTCAATTTCATTTGGGATTTTTTCTGATCCCCCGTTCCTACTCTTTTCTTCTTCCTCTTCCTCCTCCTCCTCCTCCTCCTCTCCAGCACTTAGGAGTCATTAGTATCATTAACTGATCTTTAACAATCTTTCAAATCCTGGTTAGTGTGTGTGGGAGACGAGAAAGAGGAGGAGGAGGAGGAGGAGGAGGAGGAGGAATAAAGAGTGTAGGAATGAAGGAATTAAAGAAGGATTGAAGAAAGAAAGGAGTGATGGACGGAGGATAGAGAGGAAGAAGGGATTGAATGAATGAGTGAATGATAGAATGGGTGAATGAATGAATGAATGAATGAAGGAAGGAAGGAAGAATTGAATGTTAGCAGGAAGGAAGGAATCAAGGTAGAAAGAGAGGAAGGAATGATGGAGGGAAGATAGAAAGATACAATGGAAAGGGAGAAGAAAAATAATTAAAGAAAGAAGGAATAAAGATAGAAATGAAGGACAAGATTGAAAGAAACAAGGGAAGGAGGGAAAAAGGAAAAAGATGTTAAAGAATGAAGGAATGAAGATAGAAGGAAGAAGAAATCACCACACGAAATAGAGAGAGGAAGAAGGAAGGAAAGAAGTGATGGAAGGGAGATAAATGGGAAGAAGGGATTGAAGGAAGAGAGGAAGGAAGGAAGGAAGAAAGGAAGGAATGAACAGGAGAAAGAAATACAGGAAGGAAAATTAAGAAAAAGATACAAGTTGTAATAAGATAACGAGAGAGAGAGAGAGAGAGAGAGAGAGAGAGAGAGAGAGAGAGAGAGAGAGAGAGAGAGAGAGAGAGAGAGAGAGAGAGAGAGAGAGAGAGAGAGAGAGAGAGAGCGTAGCATATTAAAAGTATATATATTTATTCTTACGAAACACTAATTCGAATTAATGAGTCGTGCAGCTCCGCCTGGCGTCTCGCTGTCTGCTTTAGGAAGGTTTATTGCAGTTAATTTTCAATCCCGTTACTTCCTTACTTTTTCCTTTTAGTTCTCTGTCTGTCTCACCGTTGCCATATTATCGTACTCAGAGCATTGTATTTACCGGTTTCTGAAGCCTAAGTATTGCCAAGAAGCATCAGGATCTAACTCTTTTAACGATACCTATAATTGAGTTTTGTTATTGGAGCCCAGAAGACAGTTTTGGGGTAGGAAGTCGGGAAATATAAGCGGCTGAGTACGACAATCTGGCAACGTTGGTCTGTCTGTTTTCTGTTCTCCTTATCTTTCTGTCCGTGTGTCTGTTTGTCTGTCTGTATAGGTGCCATTCTTGGTCTTTCTGTCTGTCTGTCTCTTTATCTGTCTGTCTGTTTCTCTGTGTTCCTTTTTTTGTTTTTAATACATTTTGCTCTTCTTCTTTTTCTGCGTTATTTTCCTGTTTTTTCCCTTCCGTCTTTTCTTATTTCACCCTTTTCTTGTTTTTGATTTTCTTTGTTTTTTTTCTATTCTCTTATGCTTTGTTCCTCTTTCTATTTATTTTGGTTTTCTTTTTATCGAGAGAGAGAGAGAGAGAGAGAGAGAGAGAGAGAGAGAGAGAGAGAGAGAGAGAGAGAGAGAGAGAGAGAGAGAGAGAGAGAGAGAGAGAGAGAGAGAGAGAGAGAGAGAGAGAGAGAGAGAGAGAGAGAGAGAGAGAGAGAGAGAGAGAGAGATTTAATTAACCATAACATTAAGCCATTTTAAAGATAATTCGACGTCACTTACGGACATTTTTACTCTCTCTCTAATCTTCTTCTTCTTCTTCTTCTTCTTCTTCTTCTTCTTCTTCTTCTTCTTCTTTAAGCTCCAATTCCCAACATTTAGTCAATATTTCCCGCCGGCAGGAGTTTCACGTATCTCTTATCATTCTTTCCTTTTCCTCTTCTATTCGTTCTTTTTTCTCTCTTTTTTATATATTCTCCTTGCGCTCCCTTGCTTGTTATAATGGTAGTTTTCCTCTGTCTTCTTGTTCTTGTTCTTGTTCTTCATTTTCTTCTTGCTCTTGTTGTTTCTCTTCGTTCTTTGTCTTCTGCTTCTTATCTCTCTTTCTGTCTCTTTCTCTTCCTTTCCAACGTTTTTTTTTTCTCTCTGTCGTTTCCTTTTTTCCAATTTCTTTTATTTCCTTCGCATTCTCCTTCTTTCTGCATATTCTCTCTCTCTCTCTCTCTCATTTTTCCTCTTTTCATCCTTCCAACGAAAGAAAACGATGAACAAAAGATAGACAGAAACAAAGAAAGGAGAAGACAAAAGAAAACAAAAGACGAGAAAATGAAGACAATTTGAGACTGAAGAAAACTAATGAAGAAAGAAAAGAAGAAAAATGACGCCAAAGAAAACAATTAAAGACCAAAGACAAAAATGAAGAAAATATAAACAAAAGAAGACAAAAAAGACAAGCAAGAAAACAAAACGAATCCATTCTCACCACCACCACCACCACTACCTCCACCACCACTACCACCATCACTACCACCACCACCACCACCACCACCACTACCACCACCACTGCAACACCACCTCTCACCTCTAACCTTATCCTGTTACGCCCACTCACGATCATCACCTCTCTCTGTTTCTTCTTTTCTTGTCCTTTTTTCCTCCTGTTTCTGTTCTTACACTTTTATTCCACCTTTCTCTCTCTCTCTCTCTCTATGTTTTTATTTATTCATTTTTCTCTCTTGCCTATTCTCTTTTCTATTCTTTTAGCTACACTTTATATTCCTTTCTTCTTTTCACTTGTCTTGTCCTATTTTCTTAAGCTCCTCCTCCTCCTCATGTTTTCTCCCTCCTGTTCTTATTTTCCTTTTCCTCCTCTTCCTTTTCCTTCCTCTTTTATAATTTTTACTTTTCGTCCTCTTTCCTCTCTTTCTCTGGTTTATCCTTGTGTGTTTTCTTCCTCTTTCTCTATTTTCCCTTTTCTCATTTTCTTCCTCTCTCCCTCTCGCTCTCTCTCTTTCTCCTGGTCTTATTTTCCTTTTCCTCCTCGTCCTTTTCCTTCCTTTTAATATTATTTTTACTTCTCATCCTCTTTCCTCTCTTTCTCTCTCCAGTTTATCCTTATGTTTTCTTCCTCTTTCTATATTTCCTCTCTCCCTTTCGCTCTCTCTCTCTAACACTCTCTCCCTCTCTCTCTCTCCCTTAATTCCTTCTCCCCTTCCTGCCCATCCATCATGAACGCCCACGGCAAACAGAGTTCACTCTCCACCCCGGGCTCATTATCCCTTCAATTAGCGACCAGCCCACTTTCCCTTGATGGCCCGCTGACTTGAGGAAACGGCCGGTGTAAGGGCGGGACAGAGAGAGAAAGAGAGAGAGAGAGAATAGAGAAAGAGAGAGAGAGGGAGTTAGACAGACTTACAGACAGACAGATAAACAGACAGAGAGAACAGACCGCTTTTCCCTTGATGACCTAGCTGGTGTTAGGGTGAGACAGATAGAAAGAGAGAGAGAGAGAGGAAGAGAGAGGAAGAAATAGATAGACAGAGAGAAAGAGAGAGAAAGAATTATATAGATAGTTAAAGGAAGAGAAAGACAGACAGAGAGAAAAATAGGTAGACGACAGAGAAAGAGAGGAGACAAAAAAAAAACAGAGAGAGAATAAGATAGACAGACAGAGAAGGAGAGAAGAGTAGACAGAAAACAGAGAGAAAGAGAGAGGAAGAAATACATAGACAGACAAAGAAAGAGAAAGATAGACAGACAGAGAAAAATAGGTAGACAACAGAGAAAGAGAGAGAGAGAAGTAGACAAAAAACAGAGAGAGAAAGATAGACAGACCGAAAAAGAGAGAAGACAGAATAGACAGAAAACAGGGTACGATAGACAGATAGTGATACTTACAGACATAGAGTGATAGATAAATTGACAGACAGATACAGAAAAAGAATTATACAGACACACAGCATCAGACAGAAGAGACTTGCTGATTACACACAGACAGACAGACACACAAACAGAATGAAAAAGACTTACACAGACAAACAGACAGACTGAGAAACATTAAAAACTTAAGCAAAATAGACCAACAGACAGAGAATAAGAGACATACAGACACAAAAGGAGACAGAGAGACAGACGCACAGAAAGACAAAATCAGGGAAACGGACAAAAAATAAAAAAAATAAAAAATTGTCCAAAAAGCATAGAAGTGGAAATCTTAATCTTCCGGAAATGTAAAAGTAAAATAGATGAATAAGTAAATAAATAAAGAAAAAAAAAACTTGAATTCTTTGATCTTCGGTTCCTTCTACCCGAGTCTCACCAAAAAAAAAAAAAAAAGTTTCTGATGGTGAAGGAAAGTGAAAAAAAAGATTGAAAAAGTGAAAACCAGAAATAGAAAAAACAAAAAAAAAAGAGGAAACAAAGATAGAGAGAGCACTGAAAAAAGAAAAGAAAATCCTGAACTATATTCCTTGTACCTGAATGAAAAAAAAACCTCTGATGGTCAAGAAAAGTGAAATAGAAGAAAACTCAGATAAAATAAGGAAAAAAAACAAGAAAATAAGAGCACATGAGGAAAACAGTAATAAGATAATAAGAAAACAAGAAGAAAATAAGAAAATATGAAGAAAAAATAATAAAAAAGAGAAAAAAACAAAAAAGTCAATAGTCAAGAAAAGTGAAAAAGAAGAAAAATCAGATAAAAATATGGAAAAAAACAAGAAAATAAGAAAACATGAGGAAAACAATAAGCAAATAATAAGAAAACAAGAAGAAAATAAGAAAATATGAAGAAAAGACAATAAAAAAGAGAAAAAAAGAGAAAAATAGTGGGATCAGGAACTCGCATACAGAAAATCGCGTTAGAAATGTTAGCACTGTACCTCTCTTCGGGAATTCCCCTGAGACAGACCCGACCCAACCAAGACAATGAAGACAACACCAAACAAGATCACAGAAAAAAAGAGAGAAGACAAGAAAATTGGATGCAAGGATGTGATGAAAATGACGGGGAAAAAAGAAAGAAAACAATAACGTAGACGAGAAAGACAGGACAGGACAGAAAGAGAGAAGACAAAAAGCGAAGAAAAACAAGACAACAAGAAAAAGACAACGAAGAAAACATATAAAAACAAGAGAAGAAAATAGAAGACGAAGGAAAACAAACGAAGGCAAAGGAAGACAAGAAGGATAAATCAAACAAAGGAAAACAAATGAAGACAAAACAAGACAATAAGAAAAAAGAAAACAAAGGAAAACAAGAAGGATAAAGGAAGTCAAATGAAATAAACGAAGACATAAATAAGCAAGCAAAAAATAGTAAGACAAAAAACGAAGACAAAGAAAACAGAACATTAACATCCGAAACAAAATATAAAGTTTTTTTTCTTTTTCTTCAAGGCCTTTACATAACATTCACTTGAGGTCACGTCAGCCACTTAAGGGAGCCAAATTGTCTTCACCGTGAGTTCAACCTTTTTCTTCCTCCCTTCCTTTCTTTTGTCTTCTTTCTCCTCCTCTTCCTCCTTTCTCTTACTTTCTTCCTTCCTTTTCTTACTTTTATCTCCTTTTTTTCCTCTTCTTCTTTCTTTTCTTCTTCCTCCTTTTCTTCCTTTTCTTCACTATTATCTTCTTTTTCTTTCACCTCCACTTCCTCCTTATCTCTTCCTTTCTTCCTTTCCTTCCTTTTACCTCTCTTTTTTCTCCTCCTCTTTCCTTTCTTCTTTTCTTCCTTCCTTTCCTTCACTTCTATCTCCTCTTTCTTCCTCCTTCTCTTCTTCCTCCTCTTTTTTCCTTTCTTCGTTTCTTCCGCTGTCTGGATCGCGTTGTCTTCTAATTGGATGTTTTTTTTCTTCTATTTTTGTACGTGTTCTGGGATTGCTTTTTTTTTTTTTTTTTTACAATGGAAGGTGTTTGTTTTGATTTTCTTTTTCTTTGTTGTTTGTATTTTTTTGTTTTTTTTCTGTTTCTTTTCTTGTTTGAGGTTTATTTTTATGTTACTTTTGATCTTCTTCCTCTTCCTTCTTCTTTTTCATCATCTTTTCTTTTTCTTCTTCTTCTTTTTCTTCTTTTTCCTCTTCTTCTTCTTCTTCTTCTTCTTCTTCTTCTTCTTCTTCTTTTTCTTATTATTATTATTATTATTATTATTATTATTATTATTATTATTATTATTATTATTATTATTATTATCATTATGGCATTGATAAATATATACGTTAGTACATTCTTCTTCTTCTTCTTCTTCTTCTTCTTGTTTGTACTACTACTACTACTACTACTACTACTACTACTACTACTACTTCAACCATTACAAAGAGAAACACAAACACACAGATATACCCACCAATTCTGACTTCTCCCTTCATCTTAATTCTCTTCCTCCTCCCTTTCTTCATCTCTCTCATATGCTCGATCTTAATTAAAGTTCTTTGTAATATACCCGAACGTTACTAACTCTCTCTCTCTCTCTCTCTCTCTCTCTCTTCCCCCTCTTACTTTTACTCATTTAATTTACATTGATGAATATGCAAAGAGCGATATTAAATATGCTATTATTTTCTGCTCCAATCTGAACTGAGAGAATTGGATGAACAGACAGACAGACAGACAGACAGAGGGAAACAGAGATAGACAGACACACAGATACACACACAGAGAAAGAAAGATGGAGAGATAAGTAGAGAGATAGCCACAAGAGGAACAAGAACAGGATGAAGGAGAATAAGAATAAAAATAAGTAAAAGAGGAAGAATAAGATAGACAAAGAGAGACAGAGAGGGGGACGTATAGATAGACAGACAGACACGCAGACAGATGAATGGAAAGACAGGTAGAAAGATAGTTATAATAGGAACAAGAATAGGAAGAAGATGAGTCTGCACAAAATGAAGTAGAAGAGGAAGAACAAGAACAAGAAGAAAAAGAAGAAGTAGAAGAAAACCCAGAAAACGAAGAACAAGGTCAAGGGAAGAGAAAGAAGAGAGAGTGAGAGAGAGAAGAAGGGAGATGAAGAGGACTTAATCTTAACCTTAACAATAGGGAAACATGAATATAAGAGAGAGAAAGAAATTGATAGACAGAGAGAAAGAGAGAGGATGAAAAAACAGACAGACAAAGAGAGAGAAAGATAGACAGACAAAGAGAGAAAATAGGTAGACGACAGAGAAAGAGAGAGAAAAATCACAAAACCACAAAATAAAAGGCGACAAAAAAAAAAAAAAATCGAGCCAGCCCAAAAAATGTTAAAAAAAGTCATTCTCAGGAAGACTTTGATAAATTTAAAGAGCAAGAGGGGGGGGGAGAGAGAGAGAGAGAGAGAGAGAGAGAGAGAGAGAGGGAGAGGGATAGAATATTTTTGGTTTAATTAATCTATATACAAGTAGGTTTAGTTAGGGTTTAATGAGGGTTTAATTATAGGCGCAGGCAATGCTTTTAGTTAAGAATTGATAGAGATATTAATTTTCACTTACCGTTGAGAGATGTGGGTAATGGGAGAAGAGTACGTCTCTCTCTCTCTCTCTCTCTCTCTCTCTCTCTCTCTCTCTCTCTCAAACGCTCATTCCTTCAATTACTTCGTTCCATACTTTATAACTTCCAAACCTCTCTCGAACGGAAGAAAAGCTCATCCAATCACACACTCCACCAGCAAAATGATCTTCCTTCCTTCCTCCTCCTCCTCCTCCTCCTCCTCCTCCTCCTCCTCCTCTTGGCACTCACCCCATATGTCCCACCAGCCCGGGTTGTGTGGGTTGCGGGTTGAGTCCTTATGTCCATTGGCAGAGGTGGAAGCTCTTGAGGGTGCTGAGGTGGAGGTGGTGGTGGTGCTGGTAGTGGTGGTGGTGGTGGTGGTGGTGGTTGTGGTGGTGGTGGTGGTGGTGACTTCTGCAGGGAACGGGACGGAGGCGGTGCAGATCAAGCGAGTGAGATAGTGAGCGAGAGAAAGTGAGAGAGTGATAGTGTTACAGAGATGCTTAAGATGGTAGTGGTGTTGATAGTAGTAGTAGTAGTAGTAGTAGTAGTAGTAGTAGTAGAAGTAGTAGTAGTGGTGGTGGTGGTGGTGGCATAAGCAGTGTGTCAATAAACAAACAAACACACAAACAAACAACAATAACAGCAACAACAACAAGATTTCCAGCTGATGAATTTGATAACTGGAGAGAGAGAGAGAGAGAGAGAGAGAGAGAGAGAGAGAGAGAGAGAGAGAAAATGCGTGCATGTAAAAAATTTGCTCTCTCTCTCTCTCTCTCAATATGACAGCGAAACAAAATTAAATATACAACAGACGCAATGTACAAAGAGAATATGTAACACACAAACACACACACACACACACACACACACACACACACACACGGAAACAAAACAGACAAGAACGTGACAAGTATTACCCAAGTCTCTCTTCCTCTGAACACGAAGACGAAGACGAAGGAGAAGAAGAAGAAGAACAAGAAAGAAATGCAGGGAAGAAGAAGAGGAGAGGATACGAAGACCCAAAAAGAAAAGAGGAGGAGGAGAGGAGAGAAACACACGAACACACACACAGCAAAAGAAGGAGTTAAAAGGAGAAGACAAAGAAGAAAGGAGAAACAAAAGACAGATAAAGAGAAATTTAAGAAAGAAGGAAACGGAAGAAACAGAGAAGAATAATCAAATAAAAAGAGATAAAGCAGACACACACACACACACACACACACACACACACACACACACACACACACACACACACACACACACACACACACACACACACACACACACACACACACACACACACACACACACACACACACACACACACACACACACACACAGACAAAGAAAAACATAAAGAAAGAAAGAAAGAAAAGACAAACAAAGAAAGAAACAAAAGAAAGAAGGACATATACACACCCACAAGCCCAGAGACCCAAGACCCACACCAACCCACGAACACACTATGAGGTCTCATCATCTATGTAAATCTATGTAAATCTAACACCACCACGCTCGCTGGCTCGCCCGCTCCTCCGGGTACGGTGTTCATCCCTCCTCGTGAGCTGGCCCGGCCATTAATATTCCTACCCGCCCAGTATTAGCGAAGTTTGGCGTTCACCTCCCCAAGTTACTGATGAATGAGGCTTAGCGGTGCTGCTGCTGGGGAGGAAGGGGGAGGAGATGGGGAAGAGGTGGTTTGGTGAGGAGGGAAAGGAGTGGTAAGAGGGGAGGTGTGGTGACTGTGTAGGTGTGTGTGAGTGTGTGTGCGTGTGGTGGGGGAGAAGAGGTAGGTAAGAGGAGGAAGAGGAAGGAGGTAAGGAAGAGGAAGAAAGGAGTGGTAAGATACGTGGTGTAGTGGGGTGCAGGGGTGTGAGGGAGGGAAGGAAGACGGGAAAGGGGATGGGCGACAGCGGGGAGGGAAGGAAGGGGAAGAAGGAGATGGGGAGGAAGAGGAGGGAAGAGGGGAGGTGATGGGTGTTGTGAAGTGAAGGAATAGGAGAGTGTGTGTGTGTGTGTGTGTGTGTGTGTGTGTGTGTGTGTAGTAGTAGTTGACAGACCTAAGGAAGTACACATCGAACACATTGACAAAGTTTTACGAGGAGTAGAAAGATAGGAAATACAGAGGCTAGTTAATATAAGGAAAATAAGTGAATACAGCTACACAGGACGATACTAGGAGCAACGAAGAACAAATAAAGATGAATTAAAATAGGAATAGGATAAATAGGAAAGGAGCAGCGAGTAGCGTTTTTTTATTATTGTTTCTTTTTTTGTGCCCTTGAGCTGTCTCCTTTGTCGTAAGAAAAATATAAATAAAATAAGTAAAGAGGAAAAAATTAGATAGGAAATGTGGACGTTTATGTAAGGGAAATAAAAACTGGTAAAACAATAGAGGATCAAAATAAGGAACAGGATCAAGGCACATAATACACGTTCGAATCTCTTCAACATAATGGAAACAAACAGGAATCCCTTGAATATTGAGACTCAGATTATAGATGACACAAAAGACTATAAGGAAAAAAAATGGAGCAGAGAGATACGAACCTAAAAAAAAGTGGATATGATCAAGAACCTAAAAAAAAAAAAATGAGGTACAGGTTGAAAGATGAAACGGAACAAATAGAAAAAAATAATGAAGTAGGAAAAAGGACGATGACAGCAAATGTGCATCTTTAATATTAAATAGGGACAGGTTGATACGGGTCAAAAAAATATAACAAAAAAGTGAGGCGGCAAAGTAAGATGACCCCGCGACCCCCCAAGAAAAAAATAATAGCAAAAAAAAAAAAGATAATGAATACAAATATGAGTTTTCAAAATTGAGGAAACAGGGAAAAATAAAAGGGTTAAAAAAAACTATCTGAAAAATCATTAGCAAAGGAATACGAGCCTAAAATAAATTAAAAAGATGGTAGATACAAATTTAAAGGAAAGGAAAGAGGGAAAACTCAAATATGAACGTTATAAATATCTTCCTTTCATTTATATTTTAGTTACGAGGCAAGGAAACCACACGATCCTCTTTCCTCTGCCTGTTTGTCTGTCTGTCTGTCTAGTCTGTGTGTATCTATCTCTCTCTCTGTCTCTCCGGAACGCCCACTGCATCCAATATCCTCTGTCTGTCTGTCTATCTTTCTGCCTGTCTATTTTTTGTGTATCTGTCTCTTTCTCCTCTGTCTCTTTATTTTTCTGTGTTTTTCTGCCTGTATTAGTCTCTCTCAAAGTCTCAATGCATTCCTCTTTTCTGTGTTTGTCTGTCTGTCTATCGGTCTCTGTCTTTGTCTCTTTGTCTGTCTAGTTTGTGAATGTCTGTCTCATACATGCCACATCCTCCCTTCTCTGTCCGTCTGTTTCTCACTCAAACGCTCATCACATCCTCACTCTCATGTCTCTGTCTTTCTTTCTGTCTGTGTATTTAGTGTGTAACTCTCTACTGTCTCATCCCTACCTTCTCAGTCTGTCCGTCTATCTGTCTGTCTCTCTCTCTGTCTAGTCCGTGTGTCTCCCTCTATTGTACACTCAAACGCTCCCAACATCCCCCCTCTTCTGTCTCTCTGTCTCCCTGCCTGTCTTTCTGTTCACCTTTCTGCCTGTCTCGTCCGTGTTTGTGTGTCTGTCTCTCTTTCACACGGGCCACATTCTCCTCAAGCTGTCAGTCTCTGTCACTCAGTCGCTCCCCAGATACTCCCTCCTCTGTCTCTGTCTCTGTCTGACTTTCTATTCACCTTTCTGCCTGCCTGTCCATGTGTATCAGTTTTTCTCTCCCAGACGCACGCTGCATGTGATTGGTGGATGCTGGGAGAGGTAAAATCTTATTGGTGGTTGATGGGCGGACACGGCGTAGGCAGGGCTTATGTGCGTGTGTGAGAAGTGAATGTGAACAGAGCAGAGAGAATGCGTATTTTAATGCAACGTAAGGGACTGGCTGGCAGATAATGGGAAAGGTTGAGTCTTACTGGTGGTTGGTGGATGGGGGTTCGAGAGTGAGTGTGTTCTTCTCGATGTTGGTATATGCAAAATAGATGAATATGAAGAGGAGAAATATAAGTAGAGAGGTGATACGAGTTATGAAGGAGATGAATAAGAGAAAAAGAGAAGGGATAGATGTTATATATAAAAAACAGAGGTGATACAGGTCATACGAGTTATACAAAAGATGTTATAAAAAAGTGAATAAGGTTGTGAAGATGATGAATATAAAAACAGAAGTAATATAAGATGGGTCCACGAACAACACATGAAGGGTAGATAGATATATAGCTATAGATAGATAGATAGATAGATAGACAGAGAGAGAGAGAGAGAGAGAGAGAGAGAGAGAGAGAGAGAGAGAGAGAGAGAGAGAGAGAGAGAGAGAGAGAGAGAGAGAGAGAGAGAGAGAGAGAGAGAGAGAGAGAGAGAGAGAGAGAGAGAGAGAGAGAGAGAGAGAGAGAGAGAGAGAGAGAGAGAGAGAGAGAGAGAGAGAGAGAGAGAGAGAGAGAGAGAGAAAGAAACTCGACCCATTGCCTCCGTGTACCTACGTAAGTCTAAAATGAATTAATATAGCAGGCGGAGCTCAGGAGACGGACAAAAAGACTGAATATAAAAGATCGTATGTGAATGTGAAAGCTTATTAGGAAACTCGTGATGGGAGAGCAGGAGGGAACGAAGGAATAACAACAATCTTACATACAACTAAAAATCTGAAGAAAAAGGAATGAAAGAAGTGAAAGAAAGAAAAGGGCAAATCAGTGTAGAAGGGAGCACACCACAATATAGAAAGTAAGACAGACAAGACAAGAGAAGAAGAAAAGAAGAAAACAATAAAGATAAACAATACAAAAGAAGGAGAATATAAGAAGATTCAAATAAGGAAAAAAAGAGTTTGATAAGTAATGTAAAATAGTGAAAAAAATAATTAGAATAAAAGAAGCTAATAGAATATACTAAACATAAGTAGAGAAGTAAAAGAGAAAAAAATAATAATACAAGAACATTAATAAAAAAAACTCATAACCAGACAATGAATTAGAAAAGTAAAGTAAAATAATAAAAAAAGAAAGCTGCATTGAAGAAAATAAAAAAAATACATTATAGAAAGTTTGTAATAATGAAAGATGTTAGAAAAGGCGAGAAAAAAATATACGTATACAAGAATCGTAAAGCAAACACTCAAACTCAGATGAAGGATATATTTAGGAAGTCATAATTCAAGACTTAAAGAAGCTATCGATGCTCTCTCTCTCTCTCTCTCTTGCATACTCATTTCGCTTCCTATCTCTCTTTTCCTCTAGCCGCCCAATCAACCTGTTAATTATTAGGTTGTTTTCTGATATTTTCGTTATTCTCTCTCTCTCTCTCTCTCTCTCTCTCTCTCTCTAGTTTCTCCCCTTCTCTCCCTCCCACTCCTTTTAATTTCCAGCACCATTATCCTCTCTCTCTCTCCAACTTTTATTTTCTCATCCCATTCCCTCTCTTCTTTCAACTCACTATCTCTCTCTTTCTCTCTCTTTCTCTCTCTTTCTCCCTCTCTCTCATCTTCTCTCCTTCCTGCAACCTCATAGTCCACCTTTCCTTCCTTCCAGTTATCCTCCTCTCATCTCCTCCTCCTCCTCTTCCTCTCTCGTCCAATTCCCACCTGAATACGCAGCTTCACTTTTTTGGCTTCTATAATGGCGAAAAAACTGCTTATCTTTGCTATTTTTTCTCCCTTACGAAATCTCCCCTTTGTAGAATGTCTTTTCTCTGATTCTCTTAGTATTTATGTATATTCTCCTGAAATACGAATCTGATTGAATTTCTCTGAAGGTTAGCAATGTGAAAATGTATCGCTCTTATTATTATTATTATTATTATTATTATTATTATTATTATTATTGTTACTATTATATTCAGTATCATTGCTAGTTGTAGTTGTGGCTGTAGTAGTAGTAGTAGAAGTAGTAGTAGAGGTAGTAGTAGTAGTAGTAGTAGTAGTAGTAGTAGTAATGGTAGTTGTAGTTATTATTATTTTCCTATCATTCATATATTATTCATATTATTGTAGTTCCTGTTGCCTTTATCGTTTCATTGATATTGTTGTTGTTTCGGTCAATATCACTCCTATTACTTATGATGCCACCGACACCTTTAACCTTACCAACCTGAGCAACTAATAATAAGGTACACACTCTTACGGGAACCTTCAACACGACAAAAAAAAAGGAAAAACATCAGGGCGTCGTCTCGTATGAAGTGTAGGAGTTTTGGTGTCCACGCCTCTTATAAATAAACCTCTACGTGTAATACTCTTTTTTTATAGCAACAGAAATTGAATACGTTCGTTCCTTTTTTAAAACTTTTACTTCAAAGAGATGGAGGGGTGAAGGAGGGAGAGAGGGAGGGAGGTAAGGTTAGAGAGTGAATGGGAACGAGAGATATATTGATAGATAGATAGATAGAGAGAGAGAGAGAGAGAGAGAGAGAGAGAGAGAGAGAGAGAGAGAGAGAGAGAGAGAGAGAGAGAGAGAGAGAGAGAGAGAGAGAGAGAGAGAGAGAGAGAGAGAGAGAGAGAGAGAGAGAGAGAGAGAGAGAGAGAGAGAGAGAGAGAGAGAGAGAGAGAGAGAGAGAGAGAGAGAGAGAGAGAGAGAGAGAGAGAGAGAGAGAGAGAGAGAGAGAGAGAGAGAGAGAGAGAGAGAGAGAGAGAGAGAGAGTAAACAGGGCCGAGAACAGTTTTTACAAGAAGGAGATGAAGGAGGAAGAAGGAGAAGGAGGAGGAGGAGAAGGAGTAGGAGGAGGAGGAGGAGGAGGAGGAGGAGGAGGAGGAGATGAGGGAAGAGGAGAAGTAGCAGGAAGGAATAAAAAATGGCAGAAGGAGGAGAAGTGGAGGATAAAACATGAGAGTTGGAAGATGAGGAAAGACTTTTGAAAGATTAGGAGGAGGAGGAGGAGGAGGACAGAAGGATGAAGAATAGGAGAGAAATGGAAGGAAGAGAAGGGAAGGAATGTATAAAAAAAGACGAAGGGAGAGAAGGAAGAAAAAGGGAAGGAAACGAAAGGGAAAGGGGAAGTTATATAGAAGGGGGCGGAGGAGAGGAGGGAGAGGAGAAAGGGAGGAGGGAGGAGGAAGAGGGAGGGAGGGAGGGAGGAAAAGCAAACAAGGGAGGTAAATGTTTACAGTCAAGCTGAAACAACACAAACAATCAAAAACAGTCCTCCTCCTCCTCCTCCTCCTCCTCCTCCTCCTCCTCCTCCTCCTCCTCTTCCTCCTCTTGTAGTTTCTCCCCATCTCAGTGTATTTTTTTCCAGTTATATTCTCATTCACTCCTCCTCCTCCTCTCCTCCTCCTCCTCCTCCCTACCATTTATTTTTCTTGCTGTGTGTGTGTGTGTGTTTGATCTTTCGGAATATATCGCTTTAGAAAGACAACAATACAAAAAAAAGAATAACAAACGGAAACCAAACAAAGGCAAACACACAAACACACAAACACAAACACAAACACAAACACACACACACACACACACACATATGAACTAAGAACACCACACATCACCAACACTCACCAACACACACACACACACACACACAAACACACACACGTACACAGAAAACACACACATGGTAAAAAACGGTGAAAGAAAAAAAATGGGAGAAAAGGAAAGGAAAAAAAAACATATATGATGCACTTTTCTGACACGAAACTAAAAGGAAGGAGAAACGAACAGAGCGAAAAAGAAATTGTAATAGAGAGACAACGAGAGAAAGAGCGGACAGAAAACAAGGAAGAGATTGAGGAGGAGGAGGAGGAGGAGGAGGAGGAGGAGGAAGGGAAGGAGGAGGGAGAGAGCAAAGAGGAAAAAAAAAGGCAAATTTAAAAATAAAATTTAGCACAGCAGGGGTGGAGAGAGAGAGAGAGAGAGAGAGAGAGAGAGAGAGAGAGAGAGAGAGAGAGAGAGAGAGAGAGAGAGAGAGAGAGAGAGAGAGAGAGAGAGAGAGAGAGAGAGAGAGAGAGAGAGAGAGAGAGAGAGAGAGAGAGAGAGAGAGAGAGAGAGAGAGAGAGAGAGAGAGAGAGAGAGAGAGAGAGAGAGAAAACGAGAGAGGAGTAGGAGGAGGAAATATGGAGATACGAGAGAACACAAAAAACGAACATCTCAGAGGTATGGAGGAGACAGGAGAAGGAATAAAAGAGGTGAGAGAAAGGAGAATAGAGAAATGAGAGGAGAAAGGAACATATCACAATAAAGCGAGACAGACAACACAGGGATAGAATAGAATGGCAAGGAAGACAAGCAATACAAGGCAAGGAGAACAAAAGACTGCAAAAAAGGAGTAAAAGAAATCTAACCTTCACATGACGAGAAGAAAGGAGAAAAAACGATGATAGAGAAGAAGAGGGACCAGATACAGAAGACAAAGCAATAAAAAGTAAAAAAAGATTGACCTCCCAAATGAAGAAGAAGAAGAAGAAGAAAAGCAATATAGGCACCACAATAAAAGAAAAGAGAAGAAAAGAAAGAGACACCACAAGAATCGACTATGGAAGAAAAAGGAGAGATAGACAACACGAGAAGAAGAAAGAAAGAGAGAGAAATAAGTGAAGAAAGAAGAAAGAAATGAAGGAAGGCAGGAAACGAATGACATACAGCACAAGAAGAAGAAAGAAAGAGAGAGAAATAAATGAAGAAGAATAAAGAAAGAAATGAAGGATGGCAGGAAACGAATCACAGACAACACAGGAACAGATGTGAGAAGAAAACTAAGCACACAGAGGTCAACTAAGCAGCGATCACCGTCTCACCGTGCAGAAAGAAGGTCATCTCCTCAATGCCCAGCTCGTTGCGCACTTGACAGCGGTACTTGCCGAAGTCCTGCGCGCGCCGGACCCTGACTGCCAAAACCGAGGTCCACAGTCCCGACTCTGGCTGCCGGGAGAGAGGAGGAGCATGAGAGAAGTGGAGGGAGGTGGAGAAGGGGGTGAGAGGGGATTGTGGAGGAGGAGAGGAGTGGGGTAAAGTGGAGGAGATAAGGAAGAGGAGGTGAGGAGGAGGAAGGAAGTGGCTGCCGGGAGAGAGGAAGAGCGTGAGGGAGGTGGAGGGAGGTGGAGCAAGGGATGAGAAGGGATTGTGGAGGAGGAGAGGAAGAGGGTAAGGTGGAGGAGATAAGGAAGAGGAGGTGAGGAGGAGGAAGGAAGTGGCTGCCGGGAGAGAGGAAGAGCGTGAGAGAAGTGGAGGGAGGTGGAGAAGGGGGTGAGAAGGGATTGTGGAGGAGGAGTGGAAGAGGGTAAAGTGGAGGAGATAAGGAAGAGGAAGGAAGTGTTTGATGAGGAGGAAGAGGATGGAGAACGAAGAGGAGGAGGATAAATATTGAAAAGGCTCGTCTATTTCACACACACACAAAAAAAGAAAAACAGACTCATCATCAACAATTAGAAGTTAGTCAGTCACTCAGTAAGTCAGTCAACCAACCATTCAGTCAGCTAATAAGCCACTCAAACAGTTAGTCAGATACTCAGTCAGTCAAGAGAGCTACCCATACGACCAGTCAGTCAATCAGTCAGTTAGTCAGCCACTCAGTCAGTCAGTCAGCCACTCAGTCAGTCAGTAAGTCAAGAAAGTAAGTCTTATTTGGCGGTGCAATCAGAGAAGCCAATCAGTCATGAGGAAGAAAAATAACTCGAAAAGAAAAATGGAATTAACAAGAAAAAAAGAAAAGAAAAAATTCGACCCATTTGAAAGTGAGCCAAAGAAAGAAAGAAAGCGAGAGAAAGAGAGAAACAAAAAAGAGGAGGAAACAAAGAGAAAGGAAAAAAGATAAAAGAGAGTAAGAAAAAAAAGACCAATGAAAACACGTCATAGCCAATAACTGTGAACCAAAAAATTGCGAGAGAGAGAGAGAGAGAGAGAGAGAGAGAGAGAGAGAGAGAGAGAGAGAGAGAGAGAGAGAGAGAGAGAGAGAGAGAGAGAGAGAGAGAGAGAGAGAGAGAGAGAGAGAGAGAGAGAGAGAGAGAGAGAGAGAGAGAGAGAGAGAGAGAGAGAGAGAGATAGATAGAGAGATAGAGAGAGAGAGAGAGAGAGAGAGAGAGAGAGAGAGAGAGAGAGAGAGAGAGAGAGAGAGAGAGAGAGAGAGAGAGAGAGAGAGAGAGAGAGTGGTGAGAGACAAAAAAAAGCAAAAAAACAAGGCACTCAAACAAGAGTCAATTAAAATTCAATAACACGAGATGGAAAAAAAGGGTCGGGAATTTTTTTGGGGGTAGAGGGGACGAGGTGACACGTGGGAAAAAAAAGAAAACAAAAAACAAAAAAAGTGAAAAAAATACCAATACAAAAACGTTGGCCACGGGTGACGAGGAGGAAAAGAAAGAAAAACAAAAGAAATAAAAAAATGAAAAAAATAGTCAGTACATCAGAATTCAGTCAGTTAGTCAAGTACTCTACCAGTCAGTCAGTCAGTCAGTCAGTCAGGTAGTCACAGTTAGTCAATCAATCAGTTAGTCTTTCAGTCAACCAACCAATTAGTCCGTCATTCAGTCAATCAGTCAGTCGGTTAGTCAGTTAATTATTCAGCCAGTCAGTCAGTCAGTTAATATGCCAGTCAGCTAATTGTTTTCAGTTCGACTAGCCAACAAAGGAATCAATCAATTTATCCTTCATTCAGTCAGCAAGTCAGTCAGCCACTCGCTCACAACACCAGTCAGTCAGTTAGTCATTTAACTCTTCTGTGATAAAATCGGAAAATCAACACATCTTTCAGTCAATTCGTCAGTCAGTCATTCGGTCAGTCAATCAATCAGTCAGTTAGTCAGTCAGTCAGTCAGTCAGTCAGTAAGTCAGCCATTCAACTCCTCTCTAACAACATCGAAAATTCAACAAACCCATCATTTCATTAGTCCGACCCTCCCTTCTAACCTCCTTCCCTTACTCACTCCCTCCCTCATTCATTCAGTTACTCAGTCATACATCCAGTCAGGCGGTCAGTCAGTCCAGCACGGTCCCTCGCCACCCATAAGCTACTAAGTCCATCAGCGCGGCAGTCATCCAATCAGTCATTAAGTCATTAAGTCGAATTGCATCGCTGACTCATCGCAACCGGAACATTGATCAGAAAGGTCGCGATCTCTCTTACGTGGGGGGCTGAAGAAAAAGAGAGAGAGTAACAGACGCAATAAAACTTGGCTCAAATAAGACAAAGAGAGATCGTAAATGTAGTAGTGGTAGTAGTAGTGGTAGTAGGTATAATAGGAGTAGTAGTAGTAGTAGCAGTAGTAGTAGTGGTAGTAAAAGTTGCATGCCCAGAAGCGTTAAGAAAAAGGATGATGATGAAGACAAAGAAGAAAAGAAAACAACAAAAATAAAGAGGTATAAAGGGGAGGGGAGACATTAAAGAAGAGATGTGATAAAAGAAGAAGAAGAAAAAATGGAGGAGAAAGAAAAAAAGAACAAAGAAATATGACGGAAAAGAGCGAGAGGAAGAAGAAGAACAGAAGTGAGAATGGGGAAGAGAGGAGGGATCAAGAGGAGGAGGAGGGGAAGGAGGAGAATAGAAGGACCAATCACAGCTTACTTAGGAAGATCATGTAGCCAATCAGGTCTTTCGAAATCATGATGCAGGGAAGAAAGGAGAAATGGTGGAAAGGGAGGAAGGAAAAGTAAGGGAATGAAAAGAGGAAGAGAAAACAAGAGGGAAGGAGAGAACAATAGACCGGAGGAAAGAATAGAGAGAGAGGTAAAAGTGAAGGAAGAGAATAAAGGATGGGATGAATGAAAGGAAGAAGGAAACGAGAGAAGACAGAAGAAAGGAAGGATAGAAAAAAGAAGAGAGAAAAGAAAGTTAAGAAAGAAGGAAAAAATGAGGGAGAGAATGAGGAAAGGGAAAAAAAGTATGATGGGGGGAGAGAGAGAGAGAGAGAGAGAGAGAGAGAGAGAGAGAGAGAGAGAGAGAGAGAGAGAGAGAGAGAGAGAGAGAGAGAGAGAGAGAGAGAGAGAGAGAGAGAGAGAGAGAGAGAGAGAGAGAGAGAGAGAGAGAGAGAGAGAGAGAGAGAGAGAGAGAGAGAGAGAGAGAGAGAGAGAGAGAGAGAGAGAGAGACAGAGAGAGAGAGAGAGAGAGAGAGAGAGAGAGAGAGAGAGAGTGTAACCTGTCAAAAGCAACCAATGAGGAAAAAAAAAAACAGAAGGCAGGACTGTATATAATTGGCTGAGGAAAACACACACACACACACACACACACACACACACACACACACACACGGAGAACAAACAAAAGTAATTACCCGGACGAAAGTAAACAAACAAACAAATAAGAGAGCAAACAGGAGGAGGAAGACATTTCATCCGGCAGGAAAAAAAAACGAAGAAAAAAACACCGACAACAGACCGACACGCGAGAGAGAGAGAGAGAGAGAGAGAGAGAGAGAGAGAGAGAGAGAGAGAGAGAGAGAGAGAGAGAGAGAGAGAGAGAGAGAGAGAGAGAGAGAGAGAGAGAGAGAGAGAGAGAGAGAGAGAGAGAGAGAGAGAGAGAGAGAGAGAGAGAGAGAGAGAGAGAGAGAGAGAGAGAGAGAGAGAGAGAGAGAGAGAAGTGGTAGGGTGGTTCAGGGGGGCTAAGACATTCTAGAGGACGAAAATAGAGATAAATAGTAGTAATAGTAGTAGTAGTAGTAGTAGTAGTAGTAGTAGTAGTAGTAGTAGTAGTAGTAGTAGT
>NC_066525.1:3681172-3746172 GCF_024679095.1 Eriocheir sinensis
TCATCGGGTAATAATCATAAATCACAGGTTGGCAATATCACAAACGTCGACACTGATCACGAGTATTTATTGAAAAGGTTTATTGTATTTTACGGTGACACTCTTGTTTTTTCCCCTCCTGATTTTGTTGTATTTATCCTCGTTTTTTCATTCATCTTCTTTATCTGCAAGTTCTTATTTTTCCTTCTTTTTTTTGCTTTCATTACTATCGTCTTTTTCTGCAATCACTTATATCTCTTTTATCTCCCTTTTTTTTACGTTCAATATCTCCTTTTTCTGTAATCACTTATGTCTGTTTTATCTCCCTTTTTTTTACGTTCATTATCTCCTTTTTCTGTAATCACTTATGTCTGTTTTATCTCCCTTTTTTTTACGTTCATGATCTCCTTTTTCTGTAATCACTTATGTCTGTTTTATCTTTCTTTTTATCTTCATTATCGTCATTTATTTTCAGTCACTATTATCTTTTTTTATATTTCTTCCTACCTTCATTATCTTCTATTATCTTATTTATCTTCCCTTTTACGTTCATTATCGTCTTCTTCTGCAGTCACCATTATCTGTTTCAGCACGTAGTCTACTCTGCTTTCAGTCATTATCTTCCTTTTTACAATCATATAATCTGATTTACTATATATCTTCAGTCCTTATCTCCTCTTACTTTCCACTCCTACTCTAACCTCATATATATATTATCTTTCTTTCCTGCAATCAGTATTATCTATCTTTGCATATAGTCTTTTCTGCCTCAATCATTATCTTCCTCTTCACAATCAATATTTCCTGCTTTTTTACTTAAATTTTTTATCTAATCTTATCTAACTTTTTCCATATTTTATTTTTGTTTTCTGCACAATCAGTACTGTCTATTTTTGCATGTAGTCTACTCTGTTTACAATCCTTATCTTTCATTTCACAATCATTATTACACGTTTTTTTTTTATACTGTCCTTTTTTATATACACAGTCACAACTTTATTCTTTTCCACAGTCAAAAGTCACGTACCTTTCACTTCCACTCAATATATATTCCACACACATTCACCATATGAGGGATTATATGAGAGGAGAGAGGAATGCAAGGTAGAAATGGAGGTATCATAAGAGGAAGGATTCAAGGAAGGGAGGTGAAAATAAGAGACGGAGGAAGCGAAAGAATGGAAAGAAAGAAGGTTGAAAGAAGTATAGCCAGTTTTACACAATCACTATATATCTACTCTATGCACAGTCCTTATCATTATTTTTTTTCCTACAATCCGTAATACCTAGAATTATTTCACTTTCATTCATTATCTACCATGCATGGAGTTTTTTTATACGTAAGAAGATGAAATATATAAGAAACGACATACCAATGAAAAATAAAAGGATAGTATATTAAGAGGCAAGAATATACGAATTGAAAGCCTATATATGGAAAAAGTACGAAATAGATTACGGTGGACGAGTGAACGAAGGAAAAAGTAATAGTTAGTTCGTCATAGTAGGTTACGTTCTATATTGTAAAGAAGGAAGGTTGGGAAAGAGAGGGAAGAGGAGGTTGGTAGAGACAGAAGAGAGAAAAGAAAGGAATAAGAGGAAAAAGATTGAAGTGAATGAAGGATAAATAAGTGGAAAAGAAGAACAAAAACTGGAGGGAGGTAAGAGGGCGGGAAAGAAAGATGGGAAAGAAAAAATGGAGGGAAAAAGAATGAGGGAAGGAAGAAAAAAAGAGAGGTAGTGTGTGTGTGTTTTAAGAGACTCATGATGGTTGGGTTACATAAGGGAAATAGGTGTGAGAGAGGAGCGAGTGTAAAAGAAGCGTGTCCATTGCGTGTCAGAAGACGGAGGAGTAGGAGGAGGAGGAGGAGCTGAATGAGGAAAATATTTGGAAGGGGAGAAGATATGTGAGGAGGAGTCACGTGAGAAGAGGTGGGGAGAAGTGTCGAAAGTGAGAAGGAAGAAGAGGAGGAGGAGGAGGAAAAGTAGACAGAGGAAAAGGAGGAGGAGGAGGAGAACATGGACAAAGAGAAACAAAAGCAGGAAGTGAAGTACGAGAAAGTGAAGAAACGAAGGAGGAGGAGAAGGAGGAACAGAAGACGAAAGAGGAGAGAAGGAACAAAAGTGATGAGGAGAGGATACAAACATAGATGAAGAGAGACGGAGCAGATAGAAGGAAGGAAGAAGCAAGGGAGAAGAAGGTAAAAACGAAGGGGAGAGCTGAAGAGGAGGTAGGAAGACGATGGGGAGAAAGAGGGAAGAATGAAAGGAACAGAGCCAGATAAAGGGAAGAGGATAGAAAATATAATCAGAGAAAGAAAGCATGAAAAAGAAAGAAGGAAATAGCGAGGTGATGAACATAAACAAACGAAGGAAAAAAGAGAAAGGCAGGAGAGCCAGGTAGGTAGATAGGTAGGGAAAGAGGGAGAGAAAGAGAGAAAAAGGAGAAAGAGCCAGTATAGGTAAGACTGTGATAGGTAGATAAGAAGAAGGAGCAAATAGAGAGAGAGAGAGAAAGTAAAGACAAGCAAGTAGATGACAGATAAGCAGGTAGGTAGGAAGGTAGGTAGAATGAGACGAGCCAAGAGGGAGAGGCAAGCACGTAGGAAAAGTAGAAAGGAGGGCGAAAAAAAAGAAGGCGGGAAGGTAAGTAGGTAATGAGGTAGGTTGGAAGGAAGAAGACAGAAGGGAGAGGGAAGCAGGTAGGGCAGGTAAGGGGGGTTGGTAAGGTGGTAGGAAGGTAGGAGAGGTGTAGCGTGAGGAGGCAAGGTGAGGAACGGGCGAGGGGGACGCGAAACTTGAAGCAACTTGCGAGACGGTAAATAAACAGCGGTCAGGAAACGGGAGCGATGTATCAAAACACACACACACACACACACACACACACACACACACACACACACACACACACACACACACACACACACACACACGTTCATGGATTAATTGATATTCGAAGTTTTAATTCCCCAGCGATAAAAAGTGAATGGCCGAGTGAAAGGATGCAGAGTTTGAAGAGGTTTGGAATGCGTTATGTTGTATTAATGTTGTTGTTATTGTTATTATTATTATTAGTGCTACTTTGAATACTACTACTACTACTGCTACTACTACTACTACTACTGCTGCTACCATTACTGCTATCCCATTCGTGCAACTGTCTAATTCCTTTTCCTATTCCTCCTGCTCCTCCTTCGCCTCCTTCTCCTCCTCTTCCATTCATACTCTCCTTCAAAGCCTAATCCATCTTCTCACACACGAAGCATAACATTTTCTTACATCCTATTCACACGCACGGAGACGGTGAAGGAAGGGGAGAGACAGGGAGAGAGAAGCTGAGATGATTACTGCGTCTTGGTGTGGGTCTTTGCAAACAATACTTAGAGGAAAAGATACAAGAGAAGAAAACATGTTAAATAAGAAAACGGGAAAACTGAGAGATAGCTGAATATGGATAACGAATGATTGCGAAGAGTACGCAGAGGAAAAGATACAAGTAAGAGAAGGAAAACACGTTAAATAAGAAAATGGGAAAATTGAGAGACAGCTGTATATGTATAAAGAATGACTGACTGAGTGGGAAAGAGAGACAGATAGAGAAATAACTGATATATGAGGACCGTTGGAAAGGCTGTTCAGCTGATTATATGATGATGAAATTAAAAAGTATAATTATTACGGAATACTGATACTGAGACTGCATAAAATAAATTGACGCACGGAACAAGTCAGAAATGAAAAGAGAAATGTGGTAAAAATGAAAAGAAATAGAATGAGTGGGGAAAATAAATGAAAGGAAGAAAAGACGAAAGGAAAAATTTCATAATGGTTTGAAATTAAAAGAGAAAACAAAGGAAAACATAAAAGAAATGAAATGAGAGGAAAAAAAATGAAAGGCAAGGAAATGAAAAAAAAGGACTAGTATCTTTGAGAGAAAGAGAGAAAAAGAGAAAGAGAGTGAGTGAGAGAGCTTACTGAATATAGAAAAGAGAAAAAAAATGACATGAGGGAAGGAGAAATGAGATGCAAGAAAATGAAAGGAAATGAAAGGATGAAAATGCAGAAGAAAACAACAAAGAGAGAGAGGAAAAGAGAGTTTACTAGAAAACAGAAAAAGGAAAAAAATAAAGAAATGGGAAAGATTAGCTAAAAAAAAAGTAACGAGGGAAAAATGAAAAGAAAGGAAAGAGGAAAAACGGAGGCAAGGAAATGAACGGAAAAAAGGAAGAAATATATTATCTTTGAGAGAGAGAGAGAGAGAGAGAGAGAGAGAGAGAGAGAGAGAGAGAGAGAGAGAGAGAGAGAGAGAGAGAGAGAGAGAGAGAGAGAGAGAGAGAGAGAGAGAGAGAGAGAGAGAGAGAGAGAGAGAGAGAGAGAGAGAGAGAGAGAGAGAGAGAGAGAGAGAAACACAACAAAAAAAAGAGAGTGAGAGAGTTGACTAAAAATAGAAAATAAGGGAAAAAATTAATATCGCAAAGTAAGGCGCTTCGGATCCGTATTTTGTGGATCGGCGCGGGATTTACGAAAGATGAGAACCGGATTTATAACACGGAAGCCGATCGTTACTATTGAAATTTACATGATTCTCTCTCTTCCTCATCTTCGTCCTCTTTGTCCTCCTCCTCTTCGTCCTCCTTCTCCTTCTCTTCAGTCTCCTTTCCTTCGTTTTCGTTTTCCTAGTTTTCCTCTTCCTTCTCCTCCTCTTCATTGTTTTTTCATTCACATTCTTTTTCCTCCTTTTCCTCTTCCTCTTTGTCCTCCCCTTTCTCCTCTTTCTCCCCCTTTTCATTCTTGTTTCCTTCATTTTCATTTTCCTCCATTTCCTCTTCCTCTTTCTTCTCCTCTCCATTCTCGTTTTCTTCATTTTATTTTTCCGCCTTTTCCTTTTCCTCTTGTCCTCCTCTTCTTCCTCTTCCTTTTTTTCTTCTTTTTCATTTTCCTCATTTTCCTGCTCGTAACAAATTTTTCTAACTTCTGCTCCTGTCTTTTCACTCTCTCTTTTTTTGTTCTTTTTTTCTCTTCTTCCTTCCTTCTTCCATTCCCATCTCCTCTCTCCAGTCTTTCCTTTCTCCTTTTCTTCCTTTCTCTCTTTTCCTCTTTCTTTTTTATCTTATTATTATTATCGTTATGGCTACTACTACTACTACTACTACTACTACTACTACTACTACTACTACTACTCCTACTACTACAACTACTACTACTACTACTCTCACTACCACTGCCACGCTCATGGACATCAGTATATATTCTCGTCTTTATTGCAGCATCACTCTCTCTGCCGTTCTCTCTCTGTATAATAATAGTAATCGTTATTATCAACATTAACATAATTTCTCGCTTTAGGTAGATTAAACTGCAGGGATGGGAGAGAAAAACACATATATACACGACGTTATGATGATGATGATGATGATGATAATGATAACAGATAGTAATTATGGTGCTACTACTACTACTACTACTACTACTACTACTACTACTACTACTACTAATAATAATAATAATAATAATAATAATAATAATAATAATAATACAGCCATTATTCCAATTACTACTATTAATAAGAATGAATAAGTGAATATAAATCTAACATAACCATTTCTTTACAAAATCTTCATAAATAACACACAACTCTTTTTTTTATTTTTATCCACAAACCAAATATATAAAAAAAAAACGTATTAACACGAACTCCATTTTCATCACTTCCTTTAAAACCAAAACTCATTAACAACAAAATAAATAACAAAAACTGACAAACTAAACGACTTCTCATATACTCACCAAACCAAATATTCCAAAAAGCATTATCAATACGAGCCACATTCTCCTACTTTCCAACAGAACCTAAACGAAACACCACAAACCAAAACAACTCCAATACTCACAGTTGACCGCCAGCAGGATCCTCTTACTGACGGAGGGCGGCACACCGTTGGAGGCGATGCAGAGGTAGGCGCCGGTGTTGTTCCTGGAGACTGACTGCAGGCTGAGTCTTCGTCCCAGGTGTTCCTCGACTGCGTAAAGAGAGAGAGCAGGTGATCATGAGTAGGAGGTTGGCTGGTGGGGAATATAATGGGTTGGGGGGGTGAACGAAACGAAGAGGAGGGAAGGAAGGGAAGAGAAGGGAAGGGAGGTTGGATAGGAGAATCGGAAGGGTAGGAATGCAGGGAAAGGGGTTAGGAGGGATAGAGAAGGGTAGGGAGAGGAAGGTAAAGCAAAAGGGGGATAGGAGAAGGAAATGATGGAAGGGAGAGTAGAAATAAAAGTCAGGAGTTAAGAATGAGAGAGGAGAAGGGAAAGAAGGAGAAGGTAAGTGTTAAGAGATGTGGAGAAAGGAGAAGGAAATGGAAGGAAGAAAAGAACGAAAAGGAAAGGGAAGGGAAAGTAAAGTAAAGAATAAGTTAAGGAAAGTTAAGAGGTGTGGAGGAAGGGGAAGGAATTAGAAGGAAGAAATTGGAGGTTAAGAAGGGAGGGGAAAGGGAAGGAAAAGTAAAGTAAAGAATAAGTAAAGGATAGTAAAGAGGCGTGGAGGAAGGGGAAGGAATTGGAAGGACGAAATTGGAGGTTAAGAAGGAAGGGGAAAGGGAAGGGAAAGGAAAGTAAACAATAAAAGAAGGTATTATGTATTCAAGTGAAGACAACATTTTGGTATCATTTTCAATTTGTATCTTTTTTCTTCCATCTCCTCTTCCTCCTCCTTCCTCCTCTTCCTCTTCCTAAGTAACACAAGTATTTTTTCACACTCATTCCATTAGCTGTAGTGAGTTTTCTCTCCCCTCTTCACTCCATTCTTTCCTCCTTCCTTCTTTCCTTTTCCTCTCTCTTAATTATTCTCTCTCTCTCTCTCTCTCTCTCCATCCCTTCCTCACCCTCTCGCCCTCCTTCTCTCCCTTCCTTTCCTCTTTGTCTTCCTCCTCCTCCTCCTCCTTCTCCTCCTCCTCCACTCCGAAGTTGGCGGATCGCAAATTCAAAGTTAGAGCAAAAAATTCTGAGAAAAAAAAGAGAGTGAGATGTACAACTTGCAATGAGGAATGGTAATGCGAAGGGAAGGGGGGTCTCTCTCAGAATCATAGACGTACTGATATCTCTCTTTTTCTTTTTCTTATTGTTTCTTCTAAAAGTCTTTCTCTCGATGCCAAAGTTTTCCATTAGCGAGTCAGAAGTCAAGATATATATTTTTTTTGTTATTCCAAAGACGAAAGTTCACGTCTATGCTACTGTTATTTATACGACGGGTACGTGTTAAGTTATCACCCTATTTTTCCTTCACCCAATTCCTCTCTTCCCCTCTTCTCTCCCTCCCCCTCTTCTCCTCTCCCCTTTTTTCTACCCTTCTCCCTTTTATTCCTACCCTCCCTTTTTTCATTTCTCCTCTCCCCTTCTTTCTATCCTCTCCCCTTCTTTCCATCCTTCTCCTCCCTTCTATTCCTACCCTCCCTCTTTTCATTTCTCCTCTCCCTTTCTTTCTATCCCTCTCCTCCCTTCTATCCCTACCCTCCTGAATTTAATCCGTCTTCTCCTCTCCACTGAATGATAAATGTGTAGAAATGAACGGAGAATATAAGACAATGGCTACGGATTATAAATATTCCCCCTAGTAATGTAAATTATGGTTGTTTGAAAAGTAATATAAGTGATAAGTGTAGAATAAAAATTAATAATAAGTGTAAAAAATAAAAATGAAAAGAAAGCATCATTCACCTTTTTATAATTCTGTTTTAATATTGTGAGTGTTGCCATTTAGATAACTCAACACGTTTTATTTTCTTTACTGCTATTAATTATGATGAGAAACAAAGGCTGGGTGCTCTGAATAAAAAATAAGAGATGTACTAGGGCAGGTCATCCCTCTCTCTCTCTCTCTCTCTCTCTCTCTCTCTCTCTCTCTCTCTCTCTCTCTCTCTGCCACACACCACAACTTTCTATATTAAGCACATCAACTATTCTCAAGTCTTTTCATTTCGTCATCATAATTTATCAAGCGCAATAACAAGGCCATTATATATCATCACGCATTAATTAACCGTTGTCTCGTACTTTGCATACTATTAACCGCATCACAGTTTCAGAAAGACTTAATATCCGGGGTCCATTAACCTCCTAACTTTGGAACTTGGCCTATGAAGCAAGACTCAGGAGGCATGAAACACAACATATATATACTCTGAAACGCATAAGTAAGATCATCTCGCGAAACTTATTGAAATTAATACTCCTTCTCTGTGCTAGTTAACCTCAGAGAAAAAAGGAGAAGGGGAGAGGAGAGGAGAGGAGAGGAAAGAAGAGAAGAGAGGAGAGAAAAGGTGAAAGAGGAGAAAAACGAAGAGAAGTGTAGAGAAGAGAAGGGAAAAGAGAAGACAAGAAAGGAGATGCAAGAAAAGAGAAGAGAAGAGAAGAGAAGAGAAGAGAAGAGGCAAGAGGGGAGAAAAAAGGAGAAGGAAAAGCATGTGAATCAAATCTCACATATCAAATCTTCGTATCATCTTTCTCGTAACTTATGAACTCCTCCAATTTATCTCTTTTTTGATCCTAACTTACTTTGAAACTCAACATATACCCTGCAACATAGCATACCGTAAAGCATACCATACCCTGAAACGTGATAAACACCCTGAAACTTCCCATACACTGAAACGCACTGAAATACACTAAAACGTATCATGCAACCTCCTCAACTGGACATTCATACGCTGAGCTACACAACGCCATCTATCTCCTAACATATCCACCTCCCCTAAACTTTGCATATTAAAACCAGGTCATGCATTGGCGAGGGAGCTCCGGGCATCGCTTTTAGCATATTAGAATTACCGTTGGACTCGTTGTTGATAGCAAATGTTGTGATTAAGGCGATTAGGAGTAATGGAAGGAGGGAAAGGGCAGAGTAGGTAAACGGAAAAGGAGATGGAGAAAGGAAGGAGAGAGGGAAGAAAGGATGGGAAGGCAGAATAGTAAAGGAGATTAAACGATGATTGCTTGCACTTTTTGTTGGTTATTTATTGTTTCTTTTCTCGTTCTTCCTTATCCTCTCTTTGTTGCTTTCTTTTATGTTCTTTCTTTCGTTTCTTCATCAGCTCATTCATTGTTTTTTTCACTTTTTTTCTTTATTTCCTCCTTCCTTCCTTCCTTCCTTCCTTCCTTCCTTCTCTCATTTATTCATCATCTGGGTCAACGATTTTTCCTCACGAGAACACAAACTTTTCCTCTTCTTTTCCCTTCTCTTCCTCTTCCCTTTCTTCATCTCCTTCATTTTCTTCAGTCGATCGAAATACCTCAGCTAGTCATCTGTACAATCTCACTAAAATATCCTTGAAAAATATTGAATCTCACAAGCAAAATATGATCAAGATTTAAAGCTGTTGCAAGTCTGTTTTTTTATATATTTTCTAAGGATGGTATTAGAGCCGGTAACCTCACACTAAACCAAATCATAACTTCCTGAATCGTGTTGAGATCTACGTGAATAATAAAGAACACTGTCAGGGTCCGCTTTCTCAGACGCTTTGGGATTTCACACCTATTTCCGAATGCCACAAAGGAGATAATATAGTCAGATTCTCAAGAGTGTTTTTTCACGTCCACGGTACAACGGAACTAAGGGCTATGCCAGTTTTATTCTTTACATATCGAATCACTGAACTTCCTCTAAAATGCGTTGACAGACAGAGCTAACCTTTTTTTACTCGCTCACTCTCTCAAGAATATGTAATTACTCAGTGCTCTTCTTGGGTGTCACAGTTTTTCTCCCCTGCTTTTTCGGACGTCAGGAAGGAGACACGATAGACTAAACGTTCGGTCGCTTGCTTGATAAGGTTACAAGCGACACCACCGAGCGAATGACGGCTTACCAGACCTTTGTGAGTGGATAAAAGTTATATGAAGACAGAAAGATGACCAAGCTTGAGGTACACACATACACACACACACACACACACACACACACACACACACACACACACACACACACACACACCAAAATGATAATCTGAGCGAGTGTATAGTAATTCATCAGGGAAAATACTACAAAAATAGACAAATTCCTTAACAGCGGAGGCAAAAAAGGTGAAAATAATAGAGATAAGAAGATGGAAAGAGGAGAAAAGTAAGGAATAATCACAGAAATGAAAAAGAAAACAAACAACTGCAGTGATCGTTCAGCAAGCACAAAAAAATAGCAATAAAAAATAAGGAAAAAAACGAAACGGAAAAGAGAAAGGAAGGAAGGAAAAGACGAGGGAGAAAAACAGAACGAAAAAAACTATAAAAAAAACATCCAAAAAACGCAGCAAAACGAAAAGAAAAATAGAGAGAAGGAAGGAAAATGTGAGAAAGGAAGAAAGAACGAGAAAAAAGAAAGAAAAAAAACAGATAGGAAAAAACACAACAGTAGGAAAGAAGAAAAAGAAACAAAGAACGAAGAAAGGAAGGAAGACAACATATATACATACCCGAAAGAAAACAAACAAACAAACACGAACAATAATAAGAAAAAAATCCCATAAAACGAAAATAAGAAACAAGGAAAAAAGAAAAGAAGAAAGAACAAACACATACTTCAACAAAACACACACACACACACACACACACACACACACACACACACACACACACACACACACACACACACACACACACACACACACACACACACACACCAAGCAAACATCAGCATAATGTAGCGAACACCAACCCCATCATTTAGCGCCTGCACGGTAAGGTCACAATGATCTTTACTCTGTCGCCAGGAATCAAGGAGAATCAATAGACGGAGTGACGTGAACGAGAGGTAAACGAGAGAAAAGTGAGACTCGGGCATGCACAAGGAGAATCAATAGACGGAATGACGTGAGGGAGAGGTAAACGAGAGAAAAATGAGACGTTGGCCAACACTAGTATCACCCCAAGCTGCTTTTTTTGCCTTTTTTATTATTTAGAAACCGACATTTTTCTCGACAAAGGAAGAGTGGATAGAATAGAAGAGATGCCTGACTCACAAAACTCGCTGCTGCAACTCAAAGGGCAAAGAAGGAAAAGGTAAGGCTTGAAGAGTTATCAGTTTATATTAAAGGGTCGTCTTGCTGCTTCTCTCTTGAAATAATTTAAATGACGAGGCGTGGCTGCTCTTGAGTCAACTAATGAAAAAGATGAAAGAAAAGCGAAGAGTGAAAGAGTAATAGAAAAATAAGAAAAAAAAGTCAGATATTGATTATGAACTGCATTATAAAGTTACGCTATAGGCATGGGCTGTGGGGGTGAGGGAGGGCGGAGGTATGTAGTTAGCAAGTTCAAAAAGAGTAGTTAGCAGGAAAACAGCGTGAAAAGGAAACCAGGGAGGCGGAATATGAAAAGGCAGAAAAGAGAGAGAAATAAAATGTTTGCATGGATATATGTATTTATGTATGCATTCATATATGTAGGCATGGACAAAGTGTGTGTGTGTGTGTGTGTGTGTGTGTGTGTGTGTGTGTGTGTGTGTGTGTGTGTGTGTGTGTGTGTGTGTGTGTGTGTGTGTCTGAGTGTCTGTCTGTCTGTATGTATGTATGTAGGCAGGCACATGTGTGTAGGCAAGCAGTCAGCTCAAGGGATGTTCAAGAATAGGTGTAAGAGTGTGTGTGTGTGTGTGTGTATGTATGTGTGTCCTTATGTACGTATACGTGTGTGCTTCGACGTCTGACTGCGTGTGGGTTTGTGTGTATGTGTCTGTGTGTGTGTGGAGGTCTCATAAGAATCAGCAGGTATGGGATGAGTCTTTGCGAGCCTTTCCCTGCCTCTGCCAGCCTCTTGCCGCCTCCGTAACGCCGAGTGAGGGCCGTGAGCCGTGATTGCATTGCCCAAACACCTCCAATTAACAGGCTCAAGCGACAGGTACGGCGGCCATTATCGGGAAAGCAGCGGCGATTCATCTATTTTTCGCGCCCGTGTAGTGATGTGATGGTAAGAGAAGAGGAGGAGGAGGAGGAGGAGGAGGAGGAGGAGGAAAGGAGAGGTAGAAGAGGAGGAGAACAAGGAGGACAAAAAGAGAGGGAACGAGTACGAAAGAGAGAGTGTGTGTGTGTGTGTGTGTGTGTGTGTGTGTGTGTGTGTGTGTGTGTGTGTGTGTGTGTGTGTGTGTGTGTGTCCTTACTGCGGAAAATATTCAGAAATTAAAAAGAACATGAAAAAATAGTTAATATAAAGAGACAGCGAGCGAGACTCCAGCGTGTAAAAATACATTAAATATGAACAGTGTGATTAGGAAAGACCCCCTCCCCCCCACACACACATACACACACAGGTCGCTGAGCTGTGGGGTGCAATGAGGTTATTTTGTTTGACGTCGTCGTGTGTGTGTGTGTGTGTGTGTGTGTGTGTGTGTGTGTGTGTGTGTGTGTGTGTGTTGCGGTAATGATTTTGTGGTCTTTACATAATTTCGTATATTCACCATTTTATATTTCTATTATTAATAAATTATTCAAACGTATTAGATGAAAATAATGTTACTACTTTATTCTTGCACTGATCTTTGCCTTTTTTCCGATATATTTATGTTTGTTGAATATCTAACTAGCGCTTTAGTAAGTCTGTCAGTCACTCCCTCCCTCAGTCAGTCAACCAGTCAGATATCTTTCACAGTTACTCCATCATTTAGCTAGTTATTTAGTCGTTCAGTCAGTTAGTCAGTCAACCGGTCAGGCAGTCAGTTATTCAGTTATCTTGTCAGGCAGTTGGTCAGTCAGTCAGTCAGGGAATTAGTCAATCTGTCAGTCATCCAGTAAGTCAGTCAGTTAGCCAGTCACTGAGACAGTCAGTTAGTCGGTTAGTCATTCAGTCAATCGGTCAGTCAGTCAATCAACCAGTCATCCAGTCAGTCAATACGTCAGGAAATTAGTTAGTCCATTTTTTCTATCAGTCAGTCAATTATTTATAGTCAGTTAGTACATCATTCAGTCAACAAGTCAGTCAGTCAGTCGGTAGGTTAGGAAAATATCCACATACTGTTCCGTTAGTTTCATCTCTCTTGACGTGGTTGTTGCAGCACAAACAAACACAAAAATAGACAGCGGACGATACACATTTTTATAATCACAGCGAACATTAACGAAAGGTCTGCGGATCCCTCAAGAGAATACCCGAACATCACAAAGTTTTATCCGTCAACTTTTCCTTTCATTTCGTTTCTTCTTTGATTTTTCCTTCCTTTTCTCTCCTCCTTTTCCTTTTATTTTCTCCTATACCTATTTCCTTATACTTCCTATTTCTACATTTTTCTATTTGTTTATTATTCTTTGTCAATCTTTCCTTCCCTTCCTGTCTTCCTTTTCTCTTCTTTTCTCCTTTACCGCATTCGTCATTCTCCCCATTTTTACTTTTCCTTCCTTTCTGTCCTTTTCCGTCTTTCCTTTACCTTGCCGGTCATCCCTTTTCCTCCTTTTTCATATCCGTTATACCTCCCATTAGTACTTTTCCTTTCCTTTCCTTCCCTTTCAGTCTCCAATTAATCTGCTTTTCCCTCTTTTCCCTTCCTTTTCTTCCTTTTCCTTATTCCTTCTACATTTCATTCCTACGTTTCCTTCTCTCTCCTTATTTCAAGTCTTACCTTCCCTTGCCTTCCCTCCCTTTCCTTTCCTTTTCCTCTTTTTCCTTATTCCTTCTACCTCATATCCTCACTTTTCCTTTCATATTCTTCCTTTTTCCGTATTTCCTTACCCTGCCTTTCTATTCCAACTATTTATATTTCTCTCCCTCATATTTCTTCTTCCCTTTCCTTCCCTTGTCATTCCTTCATTTCCTTTCCACATTATCTTACCTTTCCCTCACCTGTCCCGTTACCACACCTGTCCATTCCTCGCATCAGGCAATCAGGCAAACAGCTCAGGTAATGAAGCAAGCAAACATTCGCCAGTCTGTCTGTCACCAATTAATTACCGAGTGTGTGTGTGTGTGTGTGTGTGTGTGTGTGTGTGTGTGTGTGTGTGTGTGTGTGTGTGTGTGTGTGTGTGTGTGTGTGTGTGTGTGTGTGTGTGTGTGTGTGTGTGTGTGTGTGTGTGTTATCTGATTTTCCTCTCGTGCAAATTATGAGGAAAAATACGAAGAAAATTGTAAGGCTTTTTAAAATATATATAAAAAGGAGGATTATGTAGTGAATTCATAACATATCTCAATGAAAGAAAGAGAGAGAGAGAGAGAGAGAGAGAGAGAGAGAGAGAGAGAGAGAGAGAGAGAGAGAGAGAGAGAGAGAGAGCAACAAAGAGAAAAATAACAGAGAGACAGATAGAGCCAAAAAAAGGATAAAAAGGAAAACGGATCCGATACACACACAACTAAATTCCCACCACCACAAAACAGGGCAAACTAAAGTAAAGAAACAGAGAACAGAACATATGCAAACAAATAAAAGTCAACAACAAACATTTGCTCCGAAAATACGAAAAAGAACAAAACAAAACAAAAACAAAACAACCACTCAAAACAAAACAACAAGAACAACGCCGACACAGATGCTAGTTCACACACACACACACACACACATACACACACACACACAGACGCGACCCTTCCCTTCCCCCTCTCTTTCCCTCTAACCCTCACTCCACCCGCCCCCCCCTTACCCTTACTAACAATTTCCCCCCCTTTCCCTTACTCCCTTTCCCTCTTTTTCCCCTTCCCCTTCTCTCCCCTCGCTCACACCCACCTGGCACCGAGTTGACGATGAACCTCCTCCCGTCCTCCCTGATCCAGCGTATGACGGGCGTCGGGTCGCCTCTCGCAGCGCATGTCAGTACCACGTCCCGGCCCTCGTCCACCATCACGTCCTTGCTGCTGGTGGCGTCGTCGATGGTAGGGGGGACTGCGGGAAAGGGGAGAGAAAGAGGAAGAAAACGTTAATGAATGAAGAGGATTGAGGGTTAGAGTAGGAAGAGAAGGATAAGGAGGAGAGAAAAGGTGGGTGAATTTTATTATTGTTTGGGATGAGTAACTGAACCAAAAGAAAAATAAAGATGGAAGAAACGATACCTAAAAGACCGGGGCTTAAAGAATGGAAACAAGAGGAGAGTGAGAAGGAGATGAAAGAAAAAATCAGAGAAATAGTTTATCAACCATACGGGAAATTGTTGAAAAAAAAGGGATGAAAGAAAAAAACTTAAGTAAATTGGAGATGAAAAAGAGGGAAAAGAAGAAAAAAAGGAAGAAAGGAAGGACAATGTTAGAGAAGATATTATTTGTTATTTAGAAGTGCACCAAAACAAAGCAAAAAAAAAAAAGGTTACCTAAACAAAAGAAAGGGGTAAGAGGAGGAAGAAGGGGAAGGCGGAGAAGGAGGTGAAAGAGAACGTTAAAGATGAACTTGTATTCAGTTTTGGGAATGTACAACAGCGAGGAGGAAGAGAATGGGAGAGCATGGGACAGTTAGACAAATTAATGAGAAGGAAAATGAGCAGAACGAGGAGCAGGAGGAACAGGAGGAGGAGGAGGAGGAAGAGGAGGAGGAGGAGGAGGGCAGTGGAATGAGTAATGAGCTCAGGTGTTAAGAGATTAGGTAAATGAGTGTTTCTTTGAGGAATTACTTTCACACCTCACCCCTCTCTCTCTCTCTCTCTCAGGCACTGTAATGAAAATAAATCACTCAAAAAAACTACTTCAGCGTTTCATTTTCTTACTTTATTTTTTGAGAGCGAGAGAGAGAGAGAGAGAGAGAGAGAGAGAGAGAGAGAGAGAGAGAGAGAGAGAGAGAGAGAGAGAGAGAGAGAGAGAGAGAGAGAGAGAGAGAGAGAGAGTTGCGTGTTTGCGAAAGACTTATGAAATACTTTATGTCCTTGCCTGTCTGAGGGAACAAGAAAAACACGAGACGCAAGAAAAAGAAAAAGAAAAACAAAGAAAGAAAAAAGACAAGAGGGAAAAACAGAGGAGTAAAAAGCAAGAGAGGGAGAGAAAAAAAACAGATAAAAAAATAAACGAGAATGTAAAACAAAGAAAGGGAAAATAAACCATAAGGAAAAATGAATACTGGCAATGTTTGGGAAATTAGGTGTTGCTTCTCTCTCTCTCTCTATGATGATGATACTTAAGATGATGATGATGATGATGAGGAGGAGGAGGAAGAAAAGTTGGACGCGATTAAGAAACAGGATGAGGAAAAAAATGAGAAAAAGAAAGAAATGGAGAAGGAGGAGGAGGAGGAAAAAGAATGGGACAGAACACCAAAAAATAATATTGAATAAGTCAATTAAATAAGGAAGAATATGAGTAAGATCGAATGAGGAGGAGGAGAAGAAGGAGGAGGAGGAAGAGGAGGAGGAGGAGGAGGAGAAAGATTAAAGCACACGGCAATAATATAGAAACGGTATGGAGAGGATGAATTAAATGGTTGTCGACAGCAGACAAACCACCACCACCTCCACCACCACCAACTCCACCACCTCCTCCACCACCACTCCAGCTGATGAAGATGGAAAAGCAAGTGTAATGTGTGTGTGTGTGTGTGTGTGTGTGTGTGTGTGTGTGTGTGTGTGTGTGTGTGTGTGTGTGTGTATGATTGGAACATTTTAGCCTCCATCTTTCCCCTATTCTTGCCTCCTCCTCCTCCTCCTCTTCCTCCTCCACCTCCTCCTCTTCGTTAACCTCCTCTTCTTATTTCACGTCTTCTTATAATTAATTTTCTTGCTATGTCTCTTTTTTATTTTTCTCCTCCTCCTCCTCCTCCTCCTCCTCCTACTCCTCCTCCTCCTTTGCCTGCTCGTGAAAAACAGGGTAAAACGGTCGTGTTTGAGATGAAAAACGGGAGAGTCAACATGAGGAAGCTGAGGTCTCTCTCTCTCTCTCTCTCTCTCTCTCTCTCTCTCTCTCTCTTCATCTCCAACATGTGCGAGGGAATATTAATGATTTGTGTGTGTGAGAAGAGAGAGAGAGAGAGAGAGAGAGAGAGAGAGAGAGAGAGAGAGAGAGAGAGAGAGAGAGAGAGAGAGAGAGAGAGAGAGAGAATTTGATAAATTGAAAGCAGCTTTTCTGAAAATTGAGAGAATAGAAATGGAAAAAAATATGTAGACCTATATGAAAATTATTGAAAAGGGCAGTCTCTCTCTCTCTCTCTCTCTCTCTCTCTCTCTCTTACGGTCTGTTCATTTTCTTTTCTCTTTTCTTTTGTGAAGGACAAATAAATAGGAAAAACTGTTCCTATAAAGCAGCATTGAACCGTCTAAGCACTGACACACACACACACACACACACACACACACACACACACACACACACACAGACACACACACGCACACACTGAAATTATTAACGGATGCTGAACTTTTTGTGTGAGTGTATATTTTTGGTCTACTTCCTTTTTTAATGTTAATACTGACGGTGGTTTTGTTACTACTACTATTACTACTACTACTACTACTACTTCTACTACTACTACTACTACTACTACTACTACTACTATCACTTCTACTACTACTACTACTATTACAACTACTAGTAAGGGAAGAGTAATTTAAACCTGGCTTTGTAGGACCGTAGATTTATTTGCTGGTGACGCACAGGATAATGATTTCTACAGTTTTTACGGCAACTACTACTATTACTATTACTACTACTACTACTACTACTACTATTACTGCTACTAACCCTTCCTTCTTTACCCCCCACACATATAATTAACAACTAAACCAATATTAACACGAACACAAAAACATACAGTCTCTCCTCCATAACCTTCCCTTCACATGCAGTCCTGTTTTCTTCCCAACCCTTTAAGCTCCCCAAAGTTCATCTCCGGGTCTTAAGCAGCGCTCAGAAGGTGATTATGCGGCTTAAGCTGATACGGGAGAGTTCAGAGCGGATGGCAGATACGAGGGGCTGGGAGGGGATGGTCTGGCTGCCTCTGTGTGACTTAGCGCCCTGACCTTGTTGTGTTGTGTTGAGAATGGGAAGGGAAGGGAAGGATAGAAAGGGAGAAGGTGGTTTGTAAGGGTGAAAGAATAAGAGAACATATGAGTTGGGATTAGCAGGTATGGGATGGTAAGGGATGGAAGAGTAGATGGTGGAAGGAACGAAAGAGAATAGGAGAGGACAGAGAGAATAAGAGAGAAAGCGGGAATTAATATATGTGTTTAAGAGGGAAGGAATGCTGATGAATGAGAGAGAGAATAGAACTGTGTCGTGAGAGAATGAGAGAGAGATAGATAATTAGATAGATAGAGGTAAAGAGAAAGCGAGAGCATGAGTGTGTACTGTGCAGGATACGTGTGACAAATGCTGAGTGGATGAAAAAAATGTAGATGAAAGTCGCGAACATCAAAAGAATTAGAAGCAAAAATACACAAAAAACCGTGAAACTAAAAAGTGGATTTGAACGAAGGCTTTAGCGAATGAAGTAACGCTGGCAGGATTTAGACGCTGAAAAAAATGAATAAATAAATAAAGAAAAATACAGATAGTGAAAATAAAAGTACACGACGATAATTAGATTTTTAATAATGGAGACGGAATTAATAACGCGAAAGAAAAAAAATCTAGTAAAGTATATCTATAAAAAGACTTAGAAGGTAAAAGTTAAAACAATATATTATAAAAAATGAAGTCTAATAGCCGGGAGCAGGAAGGGAAAATATTGTAACTAATGAAATACGAAACAACGAAGATATAATATTAAAAGATGCCCTCAAAAGAAAGAAACTCTGCTTGGCTACAAATAACTTGAGAAGAGAAAGAAAACGAAATATGAATTTTGAAATAGTCACGCCTGAAACATATATTATGGAAAATGGAACATGAATAAGTATCTCGTTACCTGGAACAGAGAAAACAAGAGAGGAGGGAAAACGAGAGGAAAAGAAAAGAAGAAAAGAAAGAAAAGGAAACGGGAAAGAGTTACAGGACAAATAATATCAGTGTGAGGAAAGTATTGAAGGAAGGAGAATCATGAAAAAGAGGAAAATATTGAAATACATGAAATAGGAACAAAAGAAGGAAAAAATAAGTCGTTGCTTCGAATATAAGAGAAAAATAGCATATAAAGAGGAGAGTACGGTGAAAAGGAGGACCCAAAAAACATCAGTGGAAAGTTAAGAAAAAATAATAGAAAGAAATCAATGAAAAAAAAATGAAATGAAACAAGAATAAATAAAGAAAACAGAGACAAAAATAGGACTTCCAGGACTTTGAATTAAAGAAAAAAAGATTAAAGAAAAAGTAAAAGAAAATGAAGAAAAGAGACAAAAAAACATAAATGAAAAGTAAAAAAAAAAAAGAAACTGGACAAAGAAATAATAAAAAAAAACCACGAGAAAAACCTGAAAAAAGTACAGGAACACAACATTCAAAAGAAATAAAATAAAACAAACTTTATTCACTGGTTCGATCCCTTGTCCACCCACCCGACACTGGTTCACTCGAGGGTTCAAAGAGTCGAGTGCTTCAAGTGCTTCAAAGTGATTCAATTGTTTAAACTTGTTGCTTCGTTGTTGGTGGAGAGTCACGAGAGAGAGAGAGAGAGAGAGAGAGAGAGAGAGAGAGAGAGAGAGAGAGAGAGAGAGAGAGAGAGAGAGAGAGAGAGAGAGAGAGACTGACTTTACCTCAAGGAAGAGTAATGTTTTTTCAATAAATGCGAACACACGAACATACTATGAATGTATGAGTGTGTGTGTACGTATGTATGTATGTATGTATATATTCTTCCTCTTTCTTCTTCTTCCTCTTCCTCCTCCTCTTTCTCCTCCTATCCCTCTTCCGTTTATCTTGCAACAAAGGGACAAAATATACTCTCTCTCTCTCTCTCTCTCTTATTCTCAACCTGTTCATTTTCCCATCCCTCAAACTCCTCTCCTTCCCCCTCTCTCACTTCCACTTTCACTCTCACTCACTCTTTGCTCCCCTGGCCCTCCAAATTTAGTGGCTCAGGTAACCTCCAGGTGTAAAACAGGTGATTCCGGGAAAGGTGAACACCGGACCGACGAAAGGAAAGGGTAAGGGAGGGAGAACGAAAGAGAAGGGAGAGGGGGAAGGAGGGGAAGGGAGGGAAGCTGTGGTGTTCTTTTAGTTGTTGGGGAAGGGAAAGGTAAAAAAAAAAAAAGGGAAAGGAAGGTATAAAAAAAACAGGTTCGGATTCCATTTAGTGAGCGAAAGGTTAATTATTTCAACTAATTACTTACAGTGCACTATTTTTTTTTTTTTTTTTTTGCGTACGTACCTTCATTAATTCTGTTGTTGTTGTTGTTGTTGTTGTTGTTGTTGTTGTTGTTGTTGTGTATGTTTGTTTGTTTGTTCGTGTGTGTGTGTCTTTATAAATATATGAAAACACAAATATTCTCTTTCTAAACAGCACCACAAAAATCATCTCACTATTCCTATACCCTTCAACACCATAACCATCATTCCTCACCACACCCAAACTCACCATCAAACACAAGTCCATTATCTAACCCATACCCTTCACCATCACCACCCTTATCACCATCCCTATCATTATCACCAAACCCATCTAACTATCCCTATACCCTTTATCACCATCACCAACACCCAATCTCATCACCAAACACCTCCATCATCTAACCCATACCCCACCATCACCACCAACATCATCACCAGACACTCACCCACAACTCTGATGAAGCCAAGCTGTTTACGGACTGGCTTGGTGTTCACTTGGCACATGTATACACCCTGATCCTTCTTGGTGAGTCTGGTGACCGTCAGTACCCACGCATGCGCCTCCTGGACGGCCGAGATGCGAGGGTTCTTTGTGATCACTTGCGTGGCGACCGTGAGCACCGTGCGTCCGCCTGTGCCCTTGTAGATCCAAGCAACCTGGTGAGAGAGAAGTGGTGAGGTGAGAAAGTGGGAAGGATTGAGCTTGTAGAAGTGAGGTTTGGAAGGAGTGAAGGATAAAGAGAGAGAGGTGGAGGAGGACGACGATGAAGGAGAACTAATTAGGAAAGAAAGGAGGGAAGGAGTGAGAAAGGAAACTGTGGAGGAAGGGAAAGAAACAAGGAAAGATTAGAAGAGACTGAAGAGGTAAGATTTGGAGAGGATGAAAAAGAGACGGGAGAAAAGGAGAGGGATTAAGAAAAGGACGAGAATAGAAAGTGTGTTTTGAGGTTTAGAAATATAGGATGGACTGACTAAGTGAAGGAAAAGTGGAAGAAGGAAAAGGAAAAAAAGGAAGGGTGAGAAGAGACTGAAGAGGTTAGATATAGGATGGATGAAGGAGAGAGAAGAGAAGTAGTAATTGGAGAAGGAGAAGGAGGAGGAGGAAGGAAGGAAAATGAGGAGAGTTAGAAATGGTGAGGTCAAGAAATAAGTACGAAAGAAGAGAAGGAGATAAATAAGAGGATGAGAAGGAAAACATGGAAAGAGAAACTTGTGGAAAGGGCAACAAAGAGAGGAGATAAAAGGGAAATAATGAAGAAGGGAAAGGAAGAGGAGAAGGTAAGAAGGGGCGAATAATTAAAGGGTATGAAAGGAAATGAAGAGGAGGAAGAAGGGAGAACGAGGGTAAGGCGCAGGGAGGTTAGTGATATGATATTCTTGTTTCGCTCTACTGTTCTTGTTGTTGTTAGTGGTGGTGGTGGTGGTGGTGGTCGTGGTGGTGGTGGTGGTGGCTGTTCTAACCCTTTCCCAACAAGACAATTTATGAGGACAGTGTCGAAAACCTTAAAAATATATTTCCTTCACGGTAAAGAGCTTGTTTTCTCTCTCTCTCTCTCTCTCTCACACACACACACACACACACACACACACACACACATGTAGAGAGAGAGAGAGAGAGAGAGAAAGAGAGAGAGAGAGCGAGAGAGAGAGAGAGAGAGAGAGAGAGAGAGAGAGAGAGAGAGAGAATCATTATCCTCTCTTAACAATTACTCATTTTGAATTCAATTACAAGGTGGGAGACATCTTAATATATACCTCTCTCTCCAAGCATCAGAGCGGAGATAGTTAGACAACACAACATATTTCTCTTTAAACTGAAGGCAAGCAAAAAAAGAAAAAGAAAGACGAAACAGAAAGGAAATGAATAGGAAGCAACATGAAAAAGAAACATATGACGAACCTCACTTTTAATTTTCGTTCAGAAGTCTTCCTCCTTTACGAATCATTTAGAGAATCGAGACACGCCACTTTTTTTTCTAATGCACTTTTTGAACGAAAGATGAACGTAATGAAGACGATAAATAATGAATGAATAAACACACATACAAAAACGATTCAATACCTTATATTTTCACTCACGATCCTTTCTTTGCGATTAATATAGTAAAGAGACTCATTTTTAATCTTTACTCACCTTATACAAACACCAAAACAATTAACATGAAAAATAAACAATAAAAACATGTAAATAATATTAATAAATAGATAACTAACTAACGAAATGAATGAACGATAAATAAAGAAAGACAGAAAGAAGTATAAACCCAAATAAAATAAAGAGCCAATTCCCTTACAGTTCCCCCTCGCAAACCTTCCTTCCAGAGACACACATCGCACCCTAATATTTTTTTTCACGCTTCCTAATAAATAAAACACAAAAAAGCAGGTGAGTTTTACAACCTAAGTGCCACCTGTCACGAGGGAGGCACTGTGTTAAAGAGTCACTTGCGATGGCGGAGATAAGGAGGAGGAGGAGGAGGAGGAGGAGTGGGAGTACAAGGAGGAGAAGAAGGAGGAGGAAGAGAAAAGACCAATAGATAATGAGGAGGGAGGAAGAGGAAGTGGAAACAGAAGGAAGGGAGATAAGACGGAGGAAGAAGAGGGAGGGCTGGATGTAGAAGGGAGGAAAAGAGGAGGGAGGAAGAAAAGGAAGGGGTGGAGAGAGAAGGAAGGAAGAGAGGAGGGATGAAGAAATGTAAAGCGATGAGACAAAAAGAAAGAGAGGAAACAAAGGGAAGTAAAGGAGAGATAAAACAGAAGAGAAAAAGGACATAGAGAGTTGGGACAAGAAAAATAGAGAAACAAATGAAGGAAGGGAGAACCAAAAGGAAGAGGAAGAAAAGAACGAAGGAAAAAGAAGGAAAAGAAGAACGAAGAAGAGTGAGAGCAGGAAAAAAGGAAAGGAAAGAAAGAAAGGAGAGGAAAAAAGAACGAAGAAGAAAGAAAGAAGGAAAGAAAGAAAGAAAGAAAGAAAGAAGGAAAGAAAGAAAGAAAGAAAGAAAGAAGGAAAAAAGAACGAAGAAGAAAGAAAGAAAGAAAGAAAGAAAGAAAGAAAGAAGGAAAAAAGAACGAAGAAGAGTGACAGCAGGAAGCAAAAAAAAAAAGAAGAAAAAATGGAGAGAAGAAAACGAATGAACAAAAGATGAATATGAACAACGAAACAAATAATAATACAAAAAATACACGAAGGAACACGCCAAACAACACAAAACATCGGAGAGAAAAAAAAAAGAAGACAATAGGAGACAAAAATCGACAGAGAATTTGCAACCGAGGCAGAAGAAGAGAGAAAAACCGAGAAGTACATAAAATAAAATAAAAATGTGAAAAATGAAAGATATAGAGGAGAGTAAGTTTGTAACGAAGAACCGAAGTTAAAAGAAATAAGTGAAAGGTGCAAACGTAAAAAAACAAAAAAAAAAGAGAGAGAGAGAGAGAGAGAGAGAGAGAGAGAGAGAGAGAGAGAGAGAGAGAGAGAGAGAGAGAGAGAGAGAGAGAGAGAGAGAGAGAGAGAGAGAGAGAGAGAGAGGGATAACAGGTATACATATAGAAGTACGAATTAGCAAGACTCAGAAAAAAGCACAAAGCGAAAATTAATGAAACAAAAACAACGAGAAATTAAAGAAACACAAGGAACGCATGAATAAGCAAATGAAGAAAAAAGAAATAGAAAGAAAAACAAAGAAAAGAGAAGAAAAATAACACCACTACTACTACTTCTACAACTACTACTACTATTACTACTACTACTACTACCACTACTAATATTACATTCATCACCACCTTCATCACCACCACCACCATCACCCCCAACGTCATTAATATACGCACGCTTAATCATCTTTTATCTCACCTATGAAGAGGAGGAGGAGGAGGAAGAGGAGGAGGAGGAAACATGGAAACATGGACTAGCAGGCAGCAGAAAGCCTGTTGGCTCATTACTAGGCTGCCTGCGTTCAGTGATTTAATCAATCCGTTTGCCACAGAAGTGGCTTGCAGGGAAGGATTAAAGCACTTGTGTACCTACTCTTGGGAACGTTCAGTTCACTCCTGTTGCAGCAAAGTGGCGATCAATGCGTTTCTTGAAGGAGTTGATGGTCTCTGCGCTAACCACTTCTGCAGGAAGGCTGTTCCAGTGGCGAACAACTCTATTCGAGAAGTAACTCCTGCCGATGTCGGTATTGCATCGCTTTGCTTGAATTGTTTTTCCGTTGTTTCTTGTTCTCAGGTTAGTTTGTAGCGTGAAGAGTTTGGAGTGATCAACGTTGCTGAGCTTGTTCAGGTACTTAAAGACTTGTATCATGTCTCCCCGCAGTCGTCTCTTTTCCAACGTGAAGAGGTTGAGTCGCTCGAGTCGTTCTTCATAGGGTTTCGTCCTCAGTGATGGTATCATCTTCGTGGCGCGGCGCTGTACTCTCTCAAGTAATTCAATGTCTTTCCTGTAATTAGGAGACCAGAATTGCACGGCGTATTCCAGGTGGGGCCTTACCAGCGAATTATACAAGGATAACATAACTCCCGGCGTCTTGTATTCGAAGTTCCTCGATATGAACCCGAGCATAGCATTGGCTTTCTTACAGGCAGACTTGCAGTGTTTTCTTTGTTTCAAGTCACTGGTGATAGTGACCCCGAGGTCTCTTTCCTCATGCACTACCTCTAGTGGTTCGCCACCCATGTAGTATATGTGGTTGCTATTTCTGGACCCTATGTGCATAACTTTACATTTGGTAGTGTTGAAGGACATCTGCCATTTTTCTGACCACTGAGTGATCTGATCCAGGTCTCTGGATAATTTCGCAGTCTGCTGTCGTGAGAGCCTTCCCACCCACCTTTGTTTCGTCGGCAAACTTTGAAAGCGTGGATTTTAATTCTAGTTCTAGATCGTTGATATATATGATGAAAAGTATGGGTCCCAGCACTGACCCCTGTGGCACTCCACTTGTGACCGGGAGCCACTCGGAGGCCTGTCCGTTGAGTACAACTCGTTGTTTTCTTTCAGTGAGCCAGTCTTTGATCCACGCTGTCAGATCGTCGCCTAATCCCGCCGACTTGAGTTTCTTGAGGAGGGGGAGGGTAACTGTTATCATCCTTATCTCATTAAGTGTTGCCAGTTATTAGTTATCCATGTCATTATTATCAGGGTGATCTTCTTCCTCTTCTGTTCCTCTTCCTCTTCATCTTCTTCTTCTTCGTCTTCTTCCTTTTCTTCTTTTTTTCTGCTTGTCTAGTTATTGTTGTTATTGTTGTTGTTTGTTGGTTTCTTCTTCTTCTTCTTCTTCTTCTTCTTCTTCTTCTTCTTCTACTTCTTCGTCTACTTCTTTTTCCCTTTTCTTCTGTTTCTTTCTTCTTCTTCTTCTTCTTTTTCTTCTGCTTCTTTTTCTTCTTCTTCTTCTTTTTCTCCTTGTTTCGTTTCTTCTTCATTTCCCTCTTTTTCTTCTTCTTCCTCTTTATCCTCTTTTACTTTATTGTCTCTGTTCTTCTTGTGCGCCTTGTTCTTGTTCTTCGTTTCTTCTCTTATTCTCCTCTTCTTCTTTCCACTTCTCTTCTTCGATATTTTTCCTATTATGCTACCTCCCTTCTTCATCTCCTCCTCCTCCTCCTCCTCCTCCTTCTCTTCCTCTTCCTGCAATCGTCTTCATTTCCTCTGCCTCGCTGCTCTTCTCCTCTTCTTCCTTCTCTTCTTTATTTTCCTCATATCCTTTTGAATCCTCCTTCTATTCTTTCGTTATTGTCATTTCCTGTTTTTCCTCTCATTTCTCTCTCATTTATTTCTTATTCTCTTTTTCATGTTATTTATGTTCTTTTTTCTTTAACGTGTCTCGACCGTCTTCATCTTTTATTCTTATTTATTTTTATCATCATTTTCTCTCTATTGATATTTTTCTCTTCGTTCTATTCTTTCTCACAGTCTTTATCTCGTTAGTATTTTTTATGACATTCTCTTTTCGTTCTTCCGATTCTTATTCATTATTATCGTTTTCTTCTATTTCTTTTTTTTCCGTTCTTTTAAACTCTTTCCTTTATGCTTCTTTTTCTTCTACTTCGATGTTTTTTTCTTATCATCATCTTCTTGGTCGTCTTTTTCCTTTTCCTCTTCTTCTTGTTCTTCCAGTTCTTTTTTCTCGTTCATCTTTCTTCAACTTCTTCTCTTGTTTTTCTTCTTCTTCATCCTCGTCTTTTCTTCTTTTTCTCGTTCATCTTTCTTCAACTTCTTCATTTTTTTATCATCATCGTATATTCTTTTTGCTATTGTTTTTCTTCTTCCTAGTCCTCGTCCTCCTCCTCCTCCTCCTCCTCCTCCTCTTCTTCCTCTTCTTCCTCCTCACCTGTAGCGTTCTTCGTAGTATTCACAATCTCGTTATTATTAGATTTTCATTATTAGTCTCAAAATATTTCCGTCTCGTCCTGTAATCTCGGCTAATAATTCACTGACAATGTATTCGTCTCCCTCTTATTTACTTTTTAATCATAATCTTTCTTGTTCCTGTACTCCCTCTCTCTCGCTCTCGCTCCCGCTTTCTCTCGCTCTCGCTCTCTCTCGTTACAGACTACACAATTACTCCAAGGAATTCTCTTTTTTTTCCCTCTTTCTTTTCTTCCTCTTTCTTTTCTCCTTCTCCTTCGTTTCTCTCCAGTTTTTTCTTTCTTTTTTCTTTCCCTTCGTTAGCGACTTGTTTTCTTTTCCTTTTTTCTCTTTGTTTCCTCTTCCTTTTTCTTCTCTTTCCTTCTTCCCTCTGTTTAGTGACTTCGATTTCTCTTCTCATTCAATTTCTTTTCCTTTCATTCTTTCTATCTCCTCTTTGATTAGCGTCTTTTTTCCCTCGCTTCCTTTCTTCATCTCTTTCTTTCCTCCTTCTCCTCCTCTTCTATTCCTCCATTTTCCTTTAGTGTCTTCGTTCCTCCTTCTTCCTTTTCCCTTTTCCTCTTCCATCTCCTTTTCTTCCTTCTCCTCTTCCATTAGTTGTTCTCCATCTTCGTTTCCTCTTCCCTTTCCCATTTTCCTTTCCATTCTTCTCTCCGGCTAACCATTTTCCTTCCTCCTATTCTCTTTCTCATCGGATAAGAAGGGAAGGGAAGGGAAGGGAGCAAATGGAAAGGGAGGAAAAGGTAAGAGAAGGAAAGGATAAGTAAGAGAATCAGTTAATAAAGAAAAGAAAAGAAAACGAAAGAAAGACAAGATAAACAAAAGAGAGGAAGAATAAGATAAAGACAGACACAAATAAAAACGAAAAGAAAAACAAGTAAAGAGAAGGAAGGGAAGGGAAGGAGAACGGAAGAGAAGAGGAGGAGGAAGAAGGAAATGAGTAGGGAAGGAAGGGAGTAAAAGGAGAGAATAGGAGACAAGGAAGGAAAGAGGAAAAGGATGAAGGGAAGGGAAAGGGAAGGAAGGAAATAGGAGAAAGGGAAGATGGAAAATAGAAAGCATAATGACAGAAGGTTAAATATTGTATAATGGAAGATAAGAGGAAGCAATTAACAGACTGGGAAGGAGAGAGGAGGAAGATTAGAAGAAGGGAAGGGGAAGAGAGATGACCAGATAGACAGCAAGGAAGATGAATGCATAAAACAATATAAAAGAAAGGGAGAAAGATGAAGAGAAGAAGGGAAGAAGAGAAAGAGGAGGAAGAAAAGGAGTTGAAAGACAAAGAGAGGGTAAATTAGACTGGAAGGAAGATGAATGCAATAAATGAGATAAAAGAGAGAGAGGAGGAGGAGGAAGAAAAGAAGGGAAGAGGAGGAAGCGGAAGAGTGAAACAAACAGAGGTGAAATAAAAGAGCTGGAGAAAAGAAGAAATGAAGAAGAAGAAGAGAAAGAAAAGGAGCTGAGAGAGAGAGAGAAAGAGACAAACAAACAAACAAACAAACAAAAAATTTAAAGACATATAACAACATCAAAAAGGAAAGATAATAATAAATACGTGAAAAAAGATAAAAAAAGAATAAATAATAATAAAAATCTTGAATTAGGAGGAGGAAGAAATTCTAAAAGTTAAAACGAACGACTTGGAACAATAAATTTTAAGAGAGAGAGAGAGAGAGAGAGAGAGAGAGAGAGAGAGAGAGAGAGAGAGAGAGAGAGAGAGAGAGAGAGAGAGAGAGAGAGAGAGAGAGAGAGAGAGAGAGAGAGAGAGAGAGAGAGAGAGAGAGAGAGAGAGAGAGAGAGAGAGAGAGAGAGAGAGAGAGAGAGAGAGAGAGAGAGAGAGAGAGAGAGAGAGAGAGAGAGAGAGAGAGAGAGAGAGAGAGAGAGAGAATTACAGAGAAACCATATCACAGAGGGAAACAGACAAACAGACAATCAGAGAGACAGACAGACAGACAAACAGACACGGGGACAGAGAATCATGCATATCACAAACACACACACACACACACACACACACACACACACACACACACACACACACACACACGAGAAGGAGGCAACCCGCTCAAGGCTAAATCGAGTTCCAAAACTATTATTCAAGTCCCACAAGAGAATATGATTTGTCGGGCCGGCGGGCAGCGTCTTCTTCCTCCTCCTCCTCCTCCTCCTCCTCCTCCTCCTCCTCCTCCTCCTCCTCCTTGCCTTCTTCCTCTTATTTGCTTCGTTTCCAACCTAATCCATATTCCCTTTCTTCAGGTCTTTTTACTCCTCTTCTTTATTTCATTTTCCTTCTTTTCGTTCTCTTCTGCTTCTCCTCTTGCTCCTCTTTTCTTCCATTCTTGTCCTTCTTCCACCTCCTAATCTTCGTTTCGTTTTCTTCTTTGTCCTCCTTCTTTCTTTCCCTCCTGTTTTTTTTCCATATTTTTAACTTTCCTCATGATTTACCTTCCTCTCTCTCCATTTCATCTTCTCTTCCTCCTCCTCCTTCTTCTCCTCTTGTTCCCCTTTTTCTTCCCTTCTTCCACCTCCTAATCTTAGTCTCGATTTCTTCTTTTCCTCCTCCTTTCTTTCCCTCCGGCTTTTTCCCATATTTTTCACTTTTTTCCTGATTTGCCTTCCTCTCTCTCCAATTCATCTCCTCCTCCTCCCCCTCCTTCTCCTTCTTCGCCTTTTCCCCGTTTCCTCCAGGCATCTCCCGTTTCCCTCCTACTTCTTCCTCCCTTCTTCCTAGTCCTCTCAAATTCTCCATGCCTTCCCATCGTTCCCTATGTGAGGAAAAGCAGATGGCACAGAACGAAGAGAGGTACAGCAAGGAAGGAAAAATGAGAATAAAACAGGAAGGAAGAAAATACAATATGGGAAGGAAAAGCAGATATGTAGAATGAAGGAAAGAGGAAAATGTAGATAATAGGAAGAGAGAAGATGTAATAGAAAACAATGAGGAGAAATGTAAGAGAATGAGAGGAAAAGAAAGATGTAATTGAGAAAAGATAAGATTGGAAAGATAATTAGAGAAAGAGAAGAGAAAGAAAGAAAGAAGAAAGGAGACACGAGAGAAGGGAATTAAGGGAAATACAAAGAATATGAAAAGAGAAAAAGAGAAGGAAAGGAAAGAGGAAAGAGGAAAAAGTAAAGGAATTATGAAGGAGAAGAAAAACAAGGAAAAAAAAAGATAGAGAAAGGATATGAAAAAGAAGAGGAGAAAGCAAAGACAAGTAAGAAAACAAGAGAAAAATTAAGATAAAGAAAGAAAAAGAAAGGACGTAAGTAAAGAAAATAAAAACAAAGGAAGGATAGAGGAGAGAAAAACAAAAGGGGACGCAGGAAAAGGAGGAAAGGGAACGGAAAAGACAGAAAACAGGAAGAACAACAAATTGGAAAGGATGTATGATTGTACAGGAAGGATGATTGGAAAGGAAGGATGTCATAGATGAAAACCAAGCCTAAAAACCTACAAACGAAGCATAAAAGAGAGAAAATGAAGAGAAAAGGAATGATAGAGAATGAGAAGAAGGGGAAAACAGTGGAGGGATGTGAGAGCAAGCAAGAAAGAATAGATAGCGAACAGGATATAGGAAAGAAAAATGAAAGTAAGGGGAAGGAGGGCAAGGATGGTAAGGAGGAAGGAAGGGCAGGCATATCTTTTCCTCCTCGTTGATCTCCGGTAACCTCGCGTATCGTAGTCGGTGTGTTTTTGGCATCCTTATGATTATTTATGTTATCCTGAGGCAGTGAGACGCCGGGCAAATAGCGGTAGGAAACGCCAGACCCGATGTTTGGACGAGAACGAAATGGATAAGCTTGAGGGTGGAAGAGAAAGACATACACACACACAAACACACTTACACACACACAAGCAGACAGAAAGGAAGATGAAAGCATTAAGCAAGATAAGAGAGAGAGAGAGAGAGAGAGAGAGAGAGAGAGAGAGAGAGAGAGAGAGAGAGAGAGAGAGAGAGAGAGAGAGAGAGAGAGAGAGAGAGAGAGAGAGAGATTGGATGATGGAATAATTTTTTTTATATCTGTGTTTGTTTTTCCTGTTTTGAGAATGAGATGGAGATTGTTATGATTTATTTTTCTTGTTGTTTTGTTTGTTTTGTTATGTTTTGTCGTTGTTGATGTTATTGTTACTGGTGGTGGTGGTAGAGAGAAAAAGAGAAAGAGAAAGAGAAGAATAAGGAGAAACATAATAAAGGAAGAAGAACGAGAAAGAGAATTGTGCGTCTGCGTGTGTGTGTGTGTGTGTGTGTGTGTGTGTGTGTGTGTGTGTGTGTGTGTGTGTGTGTGTGTGTGTGTGTGTGTGTGTGTCAATCTCTCTCTCTCTCTCTCTCTCTCTCTCTCTCTCTCTCTCTCTCTCTCTCTCTCTCTCTCTGTTATAATTTACGTGCACGCTCGCTAAGAATTTATTGTTTTAACTTATTCGTTTTAACTTTGAGACTTTTCATGCTTGTGTTTTAAAAATGGTTTATTCGCACTATTTCTCCTCCTCTTTATTGCCTCTTATTCTTATTCATTATTGTCTTTGTCTCTGTTTCTGTCTCTCTTTTTCCTCTCTCTCTCTCTCTCTCTCTATGTGTCTGTTTGTCTCTGTTTCTGTGTCTTTGTCTTTCTCTTTCCTTCCTCTTCGTCTTCGTTCTTGTTCTCTTCCTCCTCCTCCTCCTCCTCCTCCTCCTCCTCCTCCTCTTCCTCCTCCTTCACTACGTAATTACATCATCGTATTCTGATTCGCTTCAGCTTCACGACATAACGTATGGCCGAAGGGAACAAACACACACACGAACACACACAAGCACAGAGACATACACACAGATAGATAGATAGATAGAGAGAGAGAGAGAGAGAGAGAGAGAGAGAGAGAGAGAGAGAGAGAGAGAGAGAGAGAGAGAGAGAGAGAGAGAGAGAGAGAGAGAGAGAGAGAAGATAAAGTTATTCCAAGGTAAACTCCACGGTCCCTCTCTCTTAAATTAACGTCCGGTTCCCTTCTTTTTTTTCTATTTGTTTTTTGAGGTTTACTTTTCAATAAATTCAAAAGAACGACAAAACAGTCCGTCCTGTGGTTTGGCAGGTGTTGTGTTCTCTCTCTCTCTCTCTCTCTCTCTCTCTCTCTCTCTCTGATGTATATCTTCCAAATTATCTCTGTATCGTCTATTTCCACGTGTAAGCGTCTGTCTGTCTGTATGTATGTATATATATGTGTGTGTGTGTGCGTGTGTGTGTATGTGTGTGTGTGTTTGTGTGTGTGTGTGTGTGTGTGTTTCAAGATACAGTGTACCTATAGCAACCCACTCTCTCTCTCTCTCTCTCTCTCTCTCTCTCTCTCTCTCCACGGCCAGATTAAAGTCACTTCCTCCGAGCGTCTTAAACTTTACTGGATGTTGGAATAAAACTTGAAAATCATACGAGATAAACTTTTGCGCTTCACACACACACAGAGGGAAGGGGAGGGAGAGGGAGGGAAAGGGAGAGAGAGAGGGAGAAAGAAGGAGGGAAGGCTAGGGGGGAAAGGGATCTCAAGGGGACTGAAAGGAAGGAAAAGAATGGTAGGGAGAGACGAAAGGGATGGGAGAAGGAGGAGAGACAGGGAGAGGGAAAAGAGAGAGGGAAAAGGAAGTAGAGGGAGGAAGAGGAAATGGGAAAAGAGGACATAGAAAGGGAATGAAAGGAAAGTGAGGGAGAGGGAGAGAGCGGGGAGGACGCGTAGAAAGGGAGAGAGGACAGAGAGAAAGGAAGAAGAAGAAGGATAGAGAAAGAGAAGGAAACAGAAGACACAGAGGAGCACAGAAGGAGTGGGAGGGGGAGAGGGAAGAAAAGGGAACAGGATGGAGATAAGGAAAAGAAGAGGGAAGGAGTAGGAGGAAATGGAGGGGAAAGAGGGAAAAGAAAGGAAGGAAAGGAAGGAAGACATAAAGAAAAGGAGATTGAGAGGAGAGGGAAGCGGAAAGGGAGAGAGAAGGATAGAGGAGGAAAGAGAGGAGGAGAAAGTAAGGAGGAAAACAATAGACGGAGGTTAAGGGAGAAAGAAAATAAAGAGGGAAATAAAAGAGAAGTTAGAAAGGGAGAAACGACAAGGAGAGGGAGAGAAAGGGATAGTAGAGAAAGGGAGAGAAAATGATGTGAGTGAAAGGGAGATAGAGATAGAGAGAGAGAGAGAGAGAGAGAGAAACTGGAGAGAGGAGAGACGAGAGAGAGAGAAGGAGGAGAGAGAGAGAGAGAGAGAGAGAGAGAGAGAGAGAGAGAGAGAGAGAGAGAGAGAGAGAGAGAGAGAGAGAGAGAGAGAGAGAGAGAGAGAGAGAGAGAGAGAGAGAGAGAGAGAGAGAGAGAGAGAGAGAGAGAGAGAGAGAGAGAGAGAGAGAGAGAGAGAGAGAGAGAACTTCATAAACGGTAAAAGAAGAAAGGATGAAATGAGACAGAGAAAGAAGGAAATGGAGGATTAAAGAAAGGAAAGAAAGGAGAGAAAAAAGAAGGAGAGAAGAGAAAATAAAAAGAGAGGAAGATAAATGGAGAAAAAGAGAGAGAAAGCGAAGGAAAGAAAGAAAGAAAAAAAGAGAAAGAAAAAGAAACGAAGAAAAAAATGATAGAAAAAGAAGAAAAAGAAAGGAAATAAAGAAAAACAAGAAAACTGGTGAAGAGGAAAAGGAAGAAAAAAGTATAAAAAGAAGAAAAAAAAAGAAGAAGAAGAAGACTAATGATGTAGCGAAAGCAAGACAAATGATGGAGAATGAAAAATGAAAAGAAGAAAAAGAAAGAGAAAATGAGAGAGAGAGAGAGAGAGAGAGAGAGAGAGAGAGAGAGAGAGAGAGAGAGAGAGAGAGAGAGAGAGAGAGAGAGAGAGAGAGAGAGAGAGAGAGAGAGAGAGAGAGAGAGAGAGAGAAAATATGAAGCCGAGAAACGTGAGATATGTGCCTAGACAAAGGAAGAGAGAGAGAGAGAGAGAGAGAGAGAGAGAGAGAGAGAGAGAGAGAGAGAGAGAGAGAGAGAGAGAGAGAGAGAGAGAGAGAGAGAGAGAGAGAGAGTCGAAAATAGAGGTTTTATTCCTTTATTTGCTTCGTCTGTGGACACGGCAAAGGTTCAAGTTACTTTCTGTCTGTCTGTCTGTCTGTCTGTCTATCTCCATCTGTCTGTTTGTCTATCTATCTGTCTATCTCTATCTGTCTGTCTATCTCTATTTGTCTGTCTGTCTGTTGGTCTATCTCCATCTGCCTGTCTGTCTGCCTGTCTGTCTGTCTGTCTGTCTGTCTGTCTGTCTGTCTGTCTGTCTTCTCTTCTGTCTGTCTATTTTATCTTTCCATTCGCTCTTTATTATCTCTCTTCTTCTTCTTCTTCTCTCTCTCTCCTTACCTTTACCTGACATTTATTATTCCAATCATTTGAAATACCTTGAGAGAGAGAGAGAGAGAGAGAGAGAGAGAGAGAGAGAGAGAGAGAGAGAGAGAGAGAGAGAGAGAGAGAGAGAGAGAGAGAGAGAGAGAGAGAGAGAGAGAGAGAGAGAGAGAGAGAGAGAGAGAGAGAGAGAGAGAGAGAGAGAGAGAGAGAGAGAGAGAGAGAGAGAGAGAGAGAGAGAGAGAGAGAGAGAGCATTATCAGTCTCTCGTAATTTTTCTCCCCAAAGTTCGCCGAGAGAAATTTTGCGCGACGTAAATTAACGAAGAGGAAACTTACGTAAGAAGCGAAGGACGATGATTCATGATACACGGAAAGTCACGGTTTAGTAAAAAAAAAGTCGCAGGAAGAGAGCGAGAGGGATAGATAGATAGATAGATAGATAGATAGAAGGATAGAAGGATGGAAAAAGAAATAGGGAAAGTGTAATTGTAACATATGTTGATAATGAAAATATAATAATAATGATGATATAATGATGATGATGATGATGATGATGATGGTAGGGAGAGGCTTAACAAACTCCATTATTATCTTTTCTTATCCTTATTATTGATTTCTACTTTTTTCTGTAAAGGGCGAACAAGGAAGTTAAAAAGAAAGAAGAGAAGGAAGAAAGAGCAACAGAGAGAAAAGATAAAGAGCTATATAGTAACAACACACACACACACACACACACACACACACACACATAACCTAACCCCTCCACCCCACACACAGGAACCGTTCATCCGTTACAATGCTATAGAGGCTCTTCGCTTCATCAACTCCCCTCCTCTTATTGACATCTCTCTACCTCATAAATTCCACCACAGTCTTGGTTCCCGTACCATGTTTTTCTACTATTTTCAAGGTATTCTTATTCTTGTATATCCAACTGATGATATAGTGTTTGGCAGTGTCACTTCTACTACTGTGTCACTACTACTACTACTACTACTACTACTGCTACTACTACTACTGCTGCTACGTTAAAAGCCAGAGTATAATCAATATTTTAATCTGACATTCACAGTATTGATGGATTAATAAGACGGTACACACACACACACACACACACACACACACACACACATTCAATCTACAACTTGATGGGAGTTTTTAAGCCGTGTGTGTGTGTGTGTGTGTGTGTGTGTGTGTGTGTGTGTGTGTGTGTGTGTGTGTGTGTGTGTGTGTGTGTGATCCCCATTTGGTAATTACTCTTCTCGTCATAGTAGGACCTCTCTCTGAAAAAATGACCTTATATATGTAACTGTACGTGAATCAGTCTTTGTATCTATCTATCTACGTGTTTATCTATCTATATTTATCTATCAATCAGTCAATCTATCTATCTATCTATATCCCTCTTCGTCCTTCTCCTCCTCCTTCTCTGCCTCCTCCTCCTTACCCTGTAGTTATCGAGGTTCTCCACCACACAGGACAGCCTCGCGTCCCGCCCCACCGACACTGTGACGTTCTCGATCGGAGCCACGAAGCGAGGGAGCGAGCCCACGGAGCCATCTGTTGGGGGGGAGAAGAGAGAGAAGACGTGAGTGTTGAGAGAAAGGTAAGTGGAAGAGACGAAAGTACTAAGAGCAGGTAGGAAGGTAAGAGGGTAGAGACATAAGGCTAAATTGTGGATAGGAAGGAAGCCAGTAGAAGAGACGAGAGGAGAGGAAAAAAGAAAGAGGATGAAAGAAACGTTAGAGAGAGTCGTGGTAATTGATATAACAGACAGAATGACAGAGATTAATATACAGAGACAGGTACGAGCAGACAGACGGACGAAAAGATAGATCAACAAATAGACAGTGATTGACAGACAGACATAAAAAAACAAACGTACAGATATCATAATTCTTAGCTAGTAAATTAAGAGGGATATATACAAATAGAGACAGATAGATAGAGAAGTAGAGAGACAGACAGACACACAGACAGACAAACAGACAGAGTAATCCTTCGCTATCAAACTACAAAGTAAAATGGCTATCCCTCTAATTGACTGGGTCCTTCAAAGTCGACCAAACCGAGCAACACGGCGAGTGGGATACCCCTTTTTGTTGCCCCGGACCGGATTTGAAACTTTTAGCGAAGAATCCGAATAAAAGATCCATGTAAAAGGAATGCCAATATTAAAGGGATCATACGGTTACGAGATAATAGGAAAGGAAGATGAAAAAAGGAGAAAAGAAGAAAAGGGGATGAAAGTGTAAAAGAAAAAATGCTAGTACTATAATGAGAGAAGTTGGGAAAGGGGAAGAAAAGTGATGATGAAAAGTGTGTTAAGATGAAGAGATAGAGAAATAAAGGAGATTAAGAGTGTGTTGTAGAGGAAAGGAGTGTAAAGGGAATGAAAGGCGTTGGGAGAGGGTGAAGAATGATGAAGATATGATGGTGAAAAGGATGATGAGAATGTGGAAATATGAAGAAATTAAAAGTGAGTCAAAACAGTAGAAAATAATGAAGGAAAAAATTAAAACCATGATGAAAAAGGTGGAAAATTGAAAGAAAACAAAGGGACAAATTAAAATTATTACTAAAAACATGGAAAGCAATATAAAAAGATGTGAGTAAATTACATAGACAAGATAATATAAAGAAAACAACTTGAGATAAACACTAATATTAAATCTACATTGTTATTTTATTCCCACGTAAGATCTTCGATATCAGCAAAAACTATCAAAACCAAGATCAATTAACAACAACGATTAAACACGTGAAATAGTGAACGAATCTGAGAAACAAACTCAGAAAATACGGCGCCATTAACACAACAACATACATTTTTAAACCCTGAACTTTCTTAAAAATTCGTGAGAGAATGCAAAGGTTCCGTGTGTGTGTGTGTGTGTGTGTGTGTGTGTGTGTGTGTGTGTGTGTGTGTGTGTGTGTGTGTGTGTGTGTGTGTGTGTGTGTGTGTGTGTGTGTGTGTGTGTGTATGTAAGACTTGAAATATTAAACCTATCTTGCTATTGTTCTATATTTTGTACCTGGTCTAATTTCATCTCATTCTCTCTATTCCTTCTCCTCAAGCTATCCCATTCTCTTTCTTTTCCTTGTCTTTTCCTTATTAATCAGGTTTTTTAGTACTCTGTTTTTTGTATCGGTTCCTTCCCTTTCTTCTTTTTCATCCTTTTTCTCTTTTTTTTCCTGATCCTGAAATATTAAATCGATCTTTCAGTTATTCTCTTTATCTACATTTGTTCTTGTCTTATTTTCTCTCCCTCCCCCTTTTTTTAATCCTCTTCATCCTCCTTTCATCCTCTTTCTCTTCCTATTCTTTCTCTTATCTTCTTGAAATGATTAGTAAGTCTTTCAATTATTCTACTTTTTCTATTCGTTCCTATTTCTTTTCATCCTCTATCCCTTCTCTTTGTCTTCCTTCTCCTCCTCATCAGCATATTTTTTCTCTCACTTTCCTGGAATACGACTTTGCTCTTCACTTTCCTATTTTTTTCTATTTTCATTGTCCTGGTTTTCATTGCATCTCATTCTCTCTCCCTTTTCCTTCCTTTTCATCTACTTGGTCTACTTGGTCGTTTCCATTTCCTTTATCCTATCTTCTCGGAATCAGACTTATTTTAACATATGTCAGTCTTCAAATATTAAATCACTTTCCTTTTTTCTATTTTCATTGTTCCCGTTCTCGTATTATCTCATTGTCCCTCCTCTTTCTTCTTTTGATCTTAATTCGTTTTTGTTCTATCTCTTATCTTCTTGGAATCACTTTCTTTCTCCTTTTTTCCTTTGTTCTTCTTCTCATTTTATCTCATTATCTCTCGTCTTCCTCCTCCTTCTCCTGCTCTTCCTCCCTCCATTCTTTTCCTTATCTTCTTCGAATGAGACTCCAATTAAATCATTCTTACCGTCGTTCTCTTATTCCTGTACCTCATCTCATTTCATCTCCTTAGCCCTCTTCCTCTTCATTCTCCTCATCTTCATTCGTCTATTCTTTCCAGCATCTTCTTGGAATCAGACTCAGGTTAACAAATGTAAGCCTTGAAACACTAAGTAATTCTTGCCATGGTTTTATTCATCTCGTATCTGTTCTCATTTCATCTCTTTCTCCTCCTTCTCCTGATCTTTATTCTTCTATTCTTTCTCTCATCTTCTTGGAATCAGGCTTTATTTAACATGCCTTGAAATACTAAATCATTCTCACCATTGTTAATTAATCTCGTATCTGTTCTCATTTTGTCTCCTCTTTCTTCTCTTCTCCTGATCTTTATTCTTTTATTCTTTCTCTTATCTTCCTGGAATAAGACTTTATTTAACAAGCCTTGGAGTACTAAATCTTTCTCACCATTGTTATATTATTCTTGTCTCTCTTCTCATTTCATATCTCTAACCTTCCTCTTCTCCCTCTTTCTCCTGTTCTTTCTCCTCGTATTCTTTCTCTCATCTTTTCAGAGTCAGACTTTATCTAACAAGCCTTGGAATACTAAATCATTCTCACCATTGTTATATTATTCTTCTATCTCTTCTAATTGCATATCTCTAACACTCTTCTACCTCCTCCTCCTTCTCATCTTTCTCCTAGTATTCGCTATCTCATCTTCTTGGAAACAGACTGCAGATAACACACCTACAACTTGAAATATTAAACCATTCTTACTTTTGTCATATCATTCTTGTATCTCTTCTCATTACATCTCTCTCAAACCCTTCTCCACCTCCTCCTCCTCCTCCTGTTCTTTCTCTTCGAATTCTTTCTCTCATCTTCTTGGAATCAGACTCAACGTAACACCCGTATTCCTTGAACTATTAAACCACTTTTTCAATTCTTCCGTTTTTATCATGTACCTGTTTTTATTTTATCTCATTTTCCATTCTCCTCCTCCTCCTCCTCCTCCTCCTCCTGATACTTTCCTGTTCTTCCTCGTCTCTCTCTTTCTCTGAACTTCTCGGAATCGAATAAGAGATGGCGACAAAAGAAAATAAATGTTTGTGAATAAAAATTAAATAAGAAAACAAAGACAAAAACAGCTAAGACAGGATAAGCTACGAAGGTTAAAAAAGGAAACATTAATCAGCAATGAACAAGGTGGTATCACGCGCTTATAAAACAAAAGAAAAACGATGAAAAAAAGGTCACTGATCATCCTGTATTTACTCTATTCTCGTCTTCATATTTCTCAACTCCTCAAAAGGTTCCCAGTTTGGTATTATTTGGTATTGCAGTTATTAAGGGATGTATTTATTGCTGGTAACCTTAATTGGATGGCTGTAAAGACTGCATCAAAACATATAATACAAGAGTTACCGCTAATGTTGTTTTTCTCAATTTCTCCCTCCTTCAGTCTCGCTTTATCTTCCTCCTCTGATTAATTTGATGAGTCTTAGAAATGCATATGTTGTTTTTCAGTTTCTTTCTCTGTGCATATATATTTCTCTCTCTCTCATTCTATCTTCATCTTCCATCTGTGATTAGTTTGATTGCTTTAATAATTGCATCAAAATATATATAAAAAATGTTACTGGTCATGTTTTGTTTTTCCTCTCTCTCTATTTCTGATTTTATTACCCCAATCTTCCTTCTGGTTATTCTTCATTCTCTTTTTCTTCTTCCTCCTCCTCCTTCTCTTCCTGCTTCTCCTTCTCCATCTTCGTCTAAGTTTGTTTACTAAAAATATATATGAGTTAGTGATCTTGTTTTTCTCTTCATCTTATTTCATGGTATCAGTCTTTCTTCTCTTAATTCTTCATAGTTATTTGCTTCTTCCTTTTCCTCCTCCTCCTCCTCCTCCTCCTGATCAATGTTTTTTTTTTTCATATTTCATTCCCACAAGTTTCCTTTTGTCAATTCTTCATAGTTATTTGTTTCCCCTTTATCCTCTTCCTCTTCCTTCTCCTTTTCCTCTTCCTCGTCTTCCACCTCCTCCTCTTCCTCCTCCTCTTCAGCACTAATTCTGCGTCAGTGTTTATCCGTTTTCTTGCAATTCCTTATTCTGTTATCATAATTACTGTTTCTGTTATTACTTCTTCTTCTGTTCTTCTGATTCGGTTATTCCTTCCCAGATGTTTGTTCGTGAAATATTAACTCTCTCTCTCTCTCTCTCTCTCTCTCTCTCTCTCTCTCTCTCTCTCTCTCTCTCTCTCTCTCTCTCCAGACAGTTTGAGAGTCAGCAATTATCTCGTTTATTATTTTTCTCTCTCTCTTTTTTGTTTTATTGTTCCTCATTCTTTCTGTTATTTATTCCCCTTCTCCTCTTCTTCTTTTTTTTCTTCCTCCTCCTCCTCTTCTTCTTCTTCCTCCTCCTCCTCCGTCTTCTTATTCTTCGTCCTCTCTTTCTTCTCTGCTCTATAATTCTTTGATATATATTATTAAGCTCTTTATTCTCTCTCTCTCTCTCTCTCTCTCTCTCGCCTCGGCTGTTTTCCTTTTCATCCTCCTCCTCCTCCTCCTCCTCCTCCTCCTCCTCCTCCTCCTCCTCCTCCTCCTCCTCCTCCTCCTCCTCCGCCTCCTCCTCCTCCATATTCATTGAGATGATTAATATTCTCGGGAAAGAAAATAAAAATAATAAAATAGACTTACTGCTCTTGCATCACCCCTGAAGAGAGAGAGAGAGAGAATAATATCATACGAATAGAATGAAACACAAAAAATAAATAAACGAAGAAAGAAAAAATATTGAAGAGGAAAACAAGGAAGAAAAGAATATGAAGGAAAAGAAGAAAAGAAAAGAAAGAAAATGTATGAAGTAAAAATGTATGAAGAGCAATTATGTATGTATGTATGTATGTATGTATGTACGTTAATTTATCATCCACACTGACTTTCTCTCCATTCCCTTAAGCACTATCATTTATTCCCTGTTCTCCTTATCTCCCTTTTATCTCCTCCTCCTTTATCACCTCCATATTTCCTTCTTTTCATTTCTCATGCTTATTCTTGTTCTCCCTCTCCGTTCTTTCCTTTCTCTCTTCTCTCTCCTTTTCTCTCATATTTCCCTTTTTCTTCTCCCTCAGTTCTCCGGTTTTATGATTTCCATTTTTCTTCTTTTCGTTTCTCTTCCCTATTTTTGTTTTCCCTTTCCATCCCTTCCTCTCTATCGTCTCTCCTTTTATTTCTCTTTTCCTTTCTTTTTCTGTCATTTTTCTGCTTTTATCTTCTCGTCATATTATTCTTTATATTTACTTTCTTTCTCTCTTTCTCTTTCTCTCTCTCTCTCCATCCCCCCCCCCTTCCCTGTGTGTCATCTCTCCTTTTCTCTTTCATGCTTTCCTACCTCAGAAGGAGTAAAGGAAAAGACAGAATGCAAGCGTAAAGCAGGAAAAGAATGACAGGGGAAATAAAAAGATAAGAAAGGAACATTAGGAAGACTAGAAAGAGAAAAATAAATAAAGAAGAAAAGAAATGTCATATAAAAAAAATGTCGTGGTAGAGGAGAAGGGGAAGAAGAAAGGGAAGAAAACGAAATAAAGAGGCACAGTAAACGAAGACAATGAAGAAAGAACGAAGTGAAGGAGAGGAAGAAGAAAAAAGACAAAAAAGACAAAAATCATCGAACACAAAAGAAGAAAGAAGAAAAAGCATAAAAGTGAGGGAAGGAAAAACAGCCGAGAAGGAAGAGAAAAAATAACATCTAGAAGGGAAGAAAAAACAGACCAATTCTGGGCAAATGTGAGAGAGAGAGAGAGAGAGAGAGAGAGAGAGAGAGAGAGAGAGAGAGAAAAGTTGCCTCTCAAACTTTTACTGACTCTCTTTGGTTATATTGCGTCTAGTGTTTTATTATTATTTTTTTTATCTTTCATTCTTTCTCTAATACTCTCACGAACCTTATACAGCCTTGAAGGGAATTGAGGTATAGTTTTATCCCTCTAAACGTAATCCGATCCTGTATCTCCGTTTTCTTTTCTACGAAGGCCGGAAGGTGAGAGGGAAAACTATGGAAATAATAAAGGGGAGGAAAATGTAACTGTGTGGATATCGAAAAATAAGGAAAAGAGGAAAAGAAATGATAATGATAAAAGGTCTTTGTCTTTTATCTTCTCTTTAACCTTAATTTCTTATCTCCTTCATCTCTACTTCCTCTAATTCTTCCCTCAATCTCCCCCTTTCTTCATCTTATTCCTTCATATTTTCCTTCATCACATTCTTACTTACTTCTGCTGTCCCTACTTTCCCGCAATCCTTTCTCTCATTCCTCCCTCTCTTACTTCTTTCTCACTCTCTCATTCTCTCCTCCTACCCATCTCTTCTTCCCTCCTTTCCTCCTCCCTCGTTATCTACTTCATTTAAATTTTTCATCCTCGCAGTCCTTTTCTTTCTCTTTCTCCCTCTCCCTCTCCCACTCCTTCCTTCTCCCTTCTTTACTTTTTTCTCCCTTTCTGACTATCTCTCCCTATACTTCCTTTCTCCATTCCTCACTTTTTTTCTCCCTTTCTGATTATCTCCCCATACTTTTTCTCCCTTTTTCACTTTCTCTCCCACTAAACAAAATTATCTTCCCATCACCTTTAGTACCAAATACCACCACTACCACCACCACCACCACCACCACCACTACCATCAGGTGTGTTGTCAGGTGTGTCCAGCAAGGTGCAATATTCTCCCTGACATTTCGAACGCTTGAGAATAAACGATGCCGAGTACGGGAAGTTAGGTGCAGGTTGCGTTATGCTTGCTTGGTTTTTAGAAGTTGTTTGTTTTGTTTTGTTGTTCTCTCTCTCTCTCTCTCTCTCTCTCTCTCTCTCTCTCTCTTTTATTTATACACAATCAACGTTTTTTTTTTTTTTTTTTTTTTTTTTTTTTGCTAAGTACGTTTCGCTTGACATTACAAAGTTTACGTTATTTCTTTAATTGTTCACGGGCTTAATGAAAGTCATCTGATTAGGTTTTGTTTCTTTATTCTATTCGTCTTTCTCTCTCTGTTTGCGTGGTTAAATTTAAGTTCCTTTTTCAACTTTTATTTTCATTTATTATCTATATTATTTTTTCATTTATTATCTTTTTTTTTCATGCATATAGATCTGGTTTAATCTGATCATTTGTTTTTCATTTCCTTTTTTTTTTCAAGTCTTCTTCTTTTTTTTTTTTTTTTTTTCTATTTTATATTTTTTTCTTTTTTTTTCTTTTTTTTCTCTCTTACGCAGTGCTTAATAATCCTATTTTTTCTCTCTTTAAAAAGAGAAGAAAATTTAAATGAAAAGAAAAAGAAAAGAAAGAAGAGAGAGAAACAGAGAGAAGAGAGAAGAGAGAGAGAGAGAGAGAGAGAGAGAGAGAGAGAGAGAGAGAGAGAGAGAGAGAGAGAGAGAGAGAGAAAGGCAAGACAAACAAGGCTTCAAAATTAATCCAGAACGAAAATTATTAAAAATAAAACAAAGGAAAACATGCTATTAAAGTCTCTCTCTCTCTCTCTCTCTCTCTCTCTCTCTCTCTCTCTCTCTCTCTCTTAGTAGAAGTAGTAATAGTAGTAGTAGTAGTAGTAGTAGTAGTACAAGGGGCAGTAATAGCTGTGTTAGACTTTATGACCCCGCCCTTAACACACACACACACACACACACACACACACACACACACACACACACACACACACACACACACACACACACACACACACACACACACACGCACACACAACAACAACACAAGGACACAAAACAAAAAACACACACAAAAACGCCTTCGCAAGATTTAATTAAGACCGTGAAACACCTGTGCGCGGTTGAAAGGGCCGCTAAAGGGTTAAGATAAATGGTTTAGGGAAAGGGTTATAAAGGGCGGAGGGGAACTTCTAAGGGGCCTTTCTATTCCTGCCTTTGTCTCTTTCCCTTGAGCCGTCTCCCTTGTAAAAAAAAGGATAAAGGGAGGGTAGGAAAGGGAGGGAGACGGAGAAAAACAACAAGAGAGGAAAAAAGAGGAATGAAGGGAGGGAAGGAAAGGGAGGGAGGCGGAGAAAAACGGCGAGAGAAAAGAAGAGGGAAGAAAAGGAGAGAAAACGAAGGAACAGGAGAAAGAGCAAGGGAGAGAACTGAGAGAAGGGAGAAAGAGGAATAGGGAGGACGCAAAGAAGGGGAGAGAGACGTAGATGAAAAGGAAAGCCAAAAAAAAAAGAGTAAAGGGAAGGACTTGGGTACTTGAGTGGAAGGGAGAAGGAAAGGAGGAGAGGAGAGGAGGGAGATGAAAGGAAGGGAAATTGAGTGAGAAAGGAGGAAGAGGAAGGGGACGAGGGAGAAAGAGAAGAGAAGAAAAAAATAGAAGAGGGAACGAGGGAGAGAGGAACGAAAGAGGTAGAAAGAGAGGAAAAGAGAGAGGAAGGAGAGAAGGCAGAAAGCGAAGAGAGGAAAACATAGAAGAGAAAACGAGGAAGAGAGGAACGAAAGAGGTAGAAAGAGAGAAAAAGAGAGAGGAAGGAGAGAAGGCAGAAAGCGAAGAGAGGAAAATATAGAAGAGAAAACGAGGAAGAGAGGAACGAAAGAGGTAGAAAAAGAGGAAAAGAGAGAGAAAGGAGAGAAGGCAGAAAGCGAAGGGAGGAAAGAATAGAACAAGAAACGGGGGAAAAGAGGAACGAAAGAGGTAGAAAGAGAGAAAAAGAGAGAGGAAGGAGAGAAGGCAGAAAGCGAAGGGAGGAAAGAATAGAACAAGAAACGGGGGAAAAGAGGAACGAAAGAGGTAGAAAGAGAGAAAAAGAGAGAGAAAGGAGAGAAGGCAGAAAGCGAAGGGAGGAAAGAATAGAACAAGAAACGGGGGAAAAGAGGAACGTAAGAGGTAGAAAGAGAGAAAAAGAGAGAGGAAGGAGAGAAGGCACAGCGCGACAGGAGGAAAAAATAGAAGAGGAAACGAGGGAGAGAGGAACGAAAGAGATGAATAAATAGCAATAGAAAGAGAAAGGGAGGTAAAACGAAAGAGGAGAGGAGAGGAAAGGATAGAAAGGGAAGGAGACGATTTTAGGTAAAGGGTCAAGTAAAGGGTTGCGTAAAGGTCAGGTAAAGGGTTGCGTAAAGGTCAGGTAAGGGCTGTACAGGTAAAGGTGAGGTTAAGGATCGTGTTTACTCACCTGCGGCTCCAGGAATCACGTGACCACCGCCGAGGAGGCTCAGGAGGACGAGGAGGACACAGCTCTTCATTGCGGAGGAGGAGGAGGAGGAGGAGGAGGAGGAGGTGATGGTGGTCGGCAAGGTTGAAAAGGAGGGAAAAAGTTCAGTGTTTTCTTCTCTCTTCTCTCTTCTCTCTCTCAGGTGGGCGTGGCGTGGAGGCTTAGAGACAGAGAGAGCGTGGTTCACAGTCTTCTTAAGTCTTCACAGATGCTGGAGGTGCTGGTGGTGGTGGAGGTGGTGGAGGTGGTGGAGAGTGAGGTAAAACAGGTTACATTCCGACACTTCACTTGTTTGTCCTTCTCTCATTTTCTTTACGTGTGTTCGTGATGTGTGTGTGTGTGTGTGTGTGTGTGGGTGGGTGGGTGGGTGGGTGTTTACGTGTGTGTGTGAGCGTGTGTGTGTTTGTTTTTCTTTCTCTCTCTTTTTCTGATTCTTCTCTCTCTCTCTCTTTTTCTGATCGGTTGAGAGACACTGAATTCTCTTTGATTTCCTTTCGTCAAGTTAAACACACAAAAATCTTTCTGTATCACGCCTTCCACGCTTCACTTTTGACAGCCACTAACTCAACCATCACCGTATCTTTCTCTGTCACCTGTTAATCTTTTCACAGGATACAGCCGCCTAAGTTCTTCTCTGGCGTCGTTTCTGTACTTTATTTTCCTTTAAGTTGACAAACAAATATTTTCGTAATGCTAATTTTCCACGATTTTTCTATACAAGACACACTAAAGCATCTAATTCTTCCTTTATTTCCACTTTCCCTGCTTTGGTTCAGTCGGTTCTTGAGGTTCCGTTTAGCCCGTAGGTACAAAGAACAAAAAGTGAAATCATACAGCGAAGTGAAAGAGCGGGGAGGAGCGGATTAGGGAGGGAGAGGGAGTCAGGAGGGGGAGGGAGTGGCAGTCAGGGAGGGTCAGTAGTTGGGTTGCTGAGTCAGGGTGTTTTACGAGAGGGGTCTGTATTCCCAAGCAGCCCTTCGCTATTCCATTTCAGGGCTGAATGAGAGGTCAGGAAAGGGAGGAAGGCGGACGCGAGGAAAGAGAAAAGGGAAGGACTTGGGTATTTGAGAGGGAGAGTGAAGGAGAGGAGAGGAGGGAGATGAAAGGAAGGGAAAAGGGTGAGAGAGGAAGGAGGCCGGAGGGAGGGAATGAAGGGAGAAAGAGGAGATGAAAAAAAAAATAGAAGAGGAAGGGAGGGAGAGAGGGATGAAAGAGACTGGGAGGTAGGAAGAGGAAAAGAGAAAGAGAGGAAAGAAAAGGAGACGATGTAGAGAAAAGAGTAAAGAGAAAGGAGTAAAGAGAGAGAGAGAGAGGAGGCAGAGAGTGAGGGAGGGAGAGACGGAGATGAAAAGGAAAAAGAAAAAAAAACTAAGCGACAAGGAAACAAAAAGAAAAAGGGGGAGAGAGGGAAGGGAGAAAGAGGCAGAGAGGGAGATTGAGGAGGCAGCAAGAGGAGGGAGAGAGGGAGGAAAGGAGAGACGGAGGTAGGGAGGGAGGGAGGGAGGTAAAAAAAAAAGTTAATTAAGCACTTGGTATTCTGGAAGGCTTTGGCGGTGAGCAAATCTTGTCAAATCAAAGACGCTTACTTGAGAGGCATTCAGGAGAGGGAGAACTTTTTTTTTATCTCTCTTTATTTTCTTTCTTTCACTCTCTCACTCTTGCTCTCTTTCTCTCTCGCTCTCGGTCTCGTTCTTTCTCTCGGTTTGTTTTTTATTCACGGTACTTTTTTATTTGTTGTTTTTTCTTGTTTTTCTTATTTTTCCTTGTCAGGTTTTGATGTGCAGGTGTTTTTTTCCGGTTCTGTGTTATCCTGCTGTCTCGTTTTCTTCCTTTTTCTTCCTTTTTCTTGCTTTTGATTTCTTGTTTCCTTTTCTCTGTTTCTGTATTTTTCTGATCCTTTTTGTTTTTATTTACAGTTTCTTTGTCTATGTTTTCTTTTTCTTTCTTTATTATCCTTCCTGTTTTTTTTCTTTGCTCTCTTTCTCTTTTCTTATTATATGTATTCTTCTTTTTTTCTATATATTTAATTCCGTTTCACTTGGTATCCAGACGTTTTTCACTGGCACAATTTCCCTTTTATTTTCAATTTTTCTTTCCTTTAAAAAAATAACATTCGGGGCGGAGCGCAAACTCTTCTATTTCTGCATCAGTTTCCACTTCGTACAAGCACGCACACTATTTTCCTTCCCTCTCCGTTTTATTATTACACCACAAACTATTTTTCCATTTTTTTCCTGTTTTTACAATATTAATTAAACGTCTAACTTCCTTAACTTGAAGTGGGTAGTTAAAACTTTTTACTTATGATAACTTTTTTCTTCTCCCTCACTTATTTCTACCATTTATCACACGCATTTCTTTACCCCTTAATAACTTTAGGGCGAAACTTTTTATGATATTAGCGAGGGTTAGATATTTCCTTCAACTCTCTAGGTAACAACCCTTTACTCCCTTTCAATTAGCTAGTTTAGGAAAGGTCATATTTACAAGCCCTTCTTCACTTTTCACCAACTGCCATTCTGTACTTTCCTTCGCATGTGGTTAACCAACATCTAAACTCATTTATATACGCAAAGGTCAGATATTTCCTTTAGGTCTCCCGGAAACAACCTTTTAGTTCCTTTCAACTGACTAGTTAAGAAAGGTTATGTTTACAAGCCTCTCTTCAATTATGTATGTAATACCTCACATTTTCCTTACTAACTCAGACTTCATCTTTCACTCCTTCACGTAACAAGACGCCAAGCTAAAACTCTCTTTGACACGATCCTTGCTTTTGAGGCGCCAGCAACAGCCACAGGGGAGGAAACATCAGGGGGGAGCAGGAACAGCGGCTGGTAAGGTGCTTGCTCTGTCTCTATCGTTTTCCTTCTGCTTCTTCTGCTTCTTCGTCCCTCTAAGCGTCAGCAGAAACCATCACAGTAGCAGAAGCGAGAGTAGGTGGAGTTAGGGAATGTATCTCTCACTCTTTTTCTCTCCTTTTCTTTCTCTTCTGCTGCTTCTTAATCCCTCAGGAGTAAGCAGGCACACCGACAGCTCAGCAGAGGTTTAAGCAGGGATGTGGCGTTTATATCTTTCTGTTCCACCCAACTCTCCCTCTCTATCACTCTATCTTTCTCTCTCCCATCCACTCTTCGTCGTCAAGTTGAACTACGGTGTAGATTAGGATCAGGGGACACTCGATGCGGATGGAAGATAAGGAGGAGGAGGAGGAAGACGACTAGGAGGAGGAGACCGAGGAGGCGGCTGAGGCGGCAAGGGTGGTCTGGCGCTGCTCTGAAAGGGAGAAGAGATGAGATTAATTAACTCTGAAACTTAAAACACGATCCGTAGTTTGTAAGTGGCGCCTAATCTTCCCACCACGAGGATTACATAGAGGAGGAGGAGGAGGAGGAGGAGGAGAAGGAAGAGGAGGAATGACCAGTAAGTAGATTATGAGGAGTGTGGAAGAGGAGGATGGAGGTAGTTGGAGGTAGAAGAGAGGAGGGAGGGAAGAAAATATACGTCAAGAAAATTTGGAAGAAAGGAAAGAAAGCGAACTAGAGGAGAGATAAGATACGAGAGGAAAAAATATATAGACCGTTGATGGAAGAAAACTAGAAGAACGAATGAGGAGGAAGAAGACGAGCAGGAAGAAGACAAGGAAGAAGAAAAAGAAAGAGGACAACACGAAAATATAAAGAATAAAACTGTGACAAGAAAATAAATATACAGACGAAACAAAGATTTATATATAAGGAAGAATAATAAATAATAATAAATATGAAAAGATTCTAAAAATAAGGAAGATAAAAAAAAGAGAAAAGAAAGAGAAAAGAAGAAGTAGAGAGGAAGGAGAAGCGAACGTAGAGGAAGAGAAAAAAGGAGAAAGGAGATGATGAAGGAGGAGGAAGAGGGAAAAGAAGTAAAGAAGGAAGAGGTGAAGAACAGAGAAGCAGAAATAGAAGAGAACGTTATTTGTTTGTATCTTCTTTCTCTGCTCATCAATATTTCAGTCTTCAACCTCTTGGTATCTCTTCCTTCTCCTGGTATTTCCTCCTTTACTTTCTCCTCTCTTCTTCCTCCTCTTTTCTTTAATCTTTTTCCTCCACCTTCTGCTTTCTATACCTCGTTTTTCTTCTCTTCTTATTTCTTCCTTTTCGTCTTCTTCCAATTTCGCTTTTTAACTATTTTTTTTATTTCTCCTGCTCTTCCTCCTCCTCCTCTGCCTTCTTGCCTTCCTCCTCCTCTTCCTCTTCCTCCTACTCCTCTTTTTCTACCATGGTCTCTTCCTCTACCTCCGCTACCCTTCCTGCTCGTACCTACTCCATTACATCCTCCTCCTCCTCCTCCTCCTCCTCTTCCTCCTCCTCCTCCTCCTCTCAGTCATTCTCGCTTCAGCTCATAAATTTTCCCACGACTTAAGTGACTTCGATGCCCAGTCTTTCCTCCTCCTCCTCCTCCTCCTCCTTCTCCTCCTCCTCCTCCTCCTCCTTCTCCTTCTCTTCCTCTTCCTTCTTCTCTTTCTTTTTTTTAATATTTTGTATTATGATTATATTTTTATCATTAATATTGCCAGTACCATCTATATACTACTACTACTACTACTACTACTACTACTACTACTACTACTGAAAAGATAACAACATAGGTAAACAAAAAGATATACTCACTCTCTCAATCAATCTTTCAATCTATCTATCACTCCTTTTTTTCGTAATACCTCGTAAACTTTTCGACCGGCGTCACGTTCAAAGTATTAAATCTCACATTCACTCGTTCAGCGGCATTCATTCGTTCGCTCTTTCGTTTGTTCGTATCACTAAATTATTTTCGCTCTGGACATTTTCTTCCGCTCGGCGATCCAGAATTCTCTTTATAACTGTTCAGACTAATGGTTGCTCTCTCTCTCTCTCTCTCTCTCTCTCTCTCTCTCTCTCTCTCTCTCATTATTATTATCACTGGTTTTCATTTTCATCTGTCTTTTTATGTCTGTCTGTTTGCTGTCTGTCTGTCTTTCTGTCTGTCTGTCTGTCTGTCTGTCTGTCTTTAAAAACTGTTCATGTCATTATAATTAGAATATATTGACTTGTAATTGCTCTCTCTCTCTCTCTCTCTCTCTCTCTCTCTCTCTAATTTTTTTTTACGTTCCTGATCCACCACCACCACCACCACCACCACCACTTCGCCACCGCTTCCTCAAATATTTAAGGCTTTCGGAACGTTGGAGCAGTTCCCCCTTACACTATTCCGCCCCCTGCCCTTCCCCTTCCTTCCCCCTCCATCCCCTGCCTCCCTCTCGCCCCCTCATCCCCCACCCAGCCAACCCCAGTCATAAGAGAGATGCAGGATAATTTTTTTTTTTGGTTTCTCATTTTTTTTCACATTTCTATTATCACTCTGCGTTGTGATTTGGGTAGAGTGAAAAGTAATAGTGGGTGTCTTTTTCAGTATCTACTACTACTACTACTACTACTACTACTACTGGTGCTGCTGATGCTATTAATACTACTACGACAATTTCACACACACACACACAATTAGATATATCCCAATTTCTCTTTTTCCTCGTTTTGTTTCTCTTCTTCCTCCACCTTCTTTTTCTCTCCTCATCTTTCTGTTTCTCTTCCTTGCCCTTGTGACCTTTTATTCTTCCTTCCTTTTTTACTTTTCTCTAATGGTAGATAAAGAGACAGGTTAAGAGATTGCTTGATACAGAAATAAAAGGGAGCTTGAGATAGACAGGGAGAAGGAGAGGTTAGTATATAAGAAGATGGACAGATAGATAAAATAGATAGATACACAAAATATTATCAACAGCAACATTAACTAGAAAAAAATATAATATCTGTAATTCGTATCTCGATAATATTCAATTAATTTCATGCTTATGATAATGGAGAGTAGAAAAAGTAATTAAGCCTTAGATTATCATCATCATCATCATCATCATCATCATCATATTATTATTATTATTATTATTATTAACATGATTATTAGCTATATGAATGGTAGGGCAGTAGTAGTAGTAGTAGTATTAGTAGTGGTAGTATTAGTAGTAGCAGTAGTAGAATTATATATGTTTTACTTTTAACACGTGTATTCAATCATCCATTTTTAGTGAAGCGGAAGAAGGAAAATAAAAATAGCACAGTATTCCGTATGATTGTGTTGGGGGCGGGAGAGAAAAAAAAAAGAATATCCTAAACGCAGATTATCAACAGCAGTGAAACGAAATCCCCGGCACGCATTCCTCCATCCTCTTAACCGATATTTTCCTTGTGTTTTCTTTTAATTTCGTTCAAGTACGGAGAGATGAAGCACGAGCAAATGCGGGAGATATAGGCCTTAGAATAGTGATGAGGAAGATTCTTAAATACGCTTTTTCATTATCAACAAACCGTGAAAAGTATAGAGAAAAAAAATAGTTTGAGGGAGAGAGAGGTATGAAGAAAAGCATATCAATAGAAAAGGAGTAAATTAGAGAGTAACTGGAAGAAGTAGAGAGAAAAAAAATAGTTAGAGAGAGAAAGAGGAAGGTAGAAAAGCATAACAAAAGAAAAGCAGTAAAATAGAGAGTATATGGGAAAAAGTATAAAGAAAAAAATAGTTTCAGAGAGAAAAGAAAAGAACAAGAAAAGCAGTAAAATAGAGAGTAAATGGGAAGTACAGAGAAAAAAATAGTTTGAGGGAGAAAGAAAAAGGTAGAAAAGCATAACAAAAGAAAAGCAGTAAAATAGAGAGTATATGGGAAGAGTTTTTTTAGCCATGTGTATTTGTCTTGTTATGTTTTCTCAAAGGATTCTATTATAGTTTTAAAAGGATAAAAAAAATGCATGAAGAGGGAGCGTTTGAAGTTGTAAATATTAAATAAAGTTTTCGTAGAGATTGTAGGATTACAAACGTTTCGACCTAGTCTCAAATAAAGGAAACAGATGAAAGTGGATATCAACAAAACGAAAACTTAGGAAACGAAAAACAATATAAAAGAATACAAAAAAAGACCACAAACGCAGCCTGGAAAAAAACAACAACAACAACAACAACGAAAAAAAAAACCCGCCTAACTCACATGAAACAAAGCAAAAAGAACATGAAACAAAAAAAAAACTTATCTCACATGAAAAAAAAAGAAATACTAACAGATAAACACACAAACAAACAAACGAACACACATTTCCCACCCTTTCTCTCCTTCCCCACCCCGCCACTCCTACACACACACACACACACACACACACACAAACACACGTACACAAACAGGAGGGAGGCAGCTATGGAGAAAAAAAAAAAAAACACTAAACGCTGCACTGGTAAAAGAAAATTAATACGAGGGGTCAAAAAAGAGGTCAGTTAACGGTGGAGAGGTGTCTTGATGCTCTTCTGTTACTCTTCCGTTTCACTAACATAAGTTTCTTCCTCATTCAACAATCATACCCTTCTGAGAAACGCCTAACCATTCCCAGCAGATCCTCCTCCTCCTTCTTCTTCCTCTTCCTTCTCCTTATATTCTTCCTCTTCCTCCTCCTCCTAGTCTTCCTTCTCCTCCTTCCTCTTCCTCTTCCTTCTCCTCCTAGTCTTCCTCTTCCTTCTCCTCCTAGTCTTCCTCTTCCTCGCCTTCTTAGTCTTCCTCTTTCTCCTACTCCTCCTTCTTCGTCTCTTATGGTTCTGTTTCTCTTCTTTTCTCAAATCTTTCTTCTTTCTTTGCTTCCTCAAATCTTTCTGTTCCCTTTCCTTGTGTTTCTGCCTGTTTTATTATTTTTTTCTTCTTTACTCTCCTCCATTTTTTATTCATCGTGATCTGTTGGTTTTCTTCTTTCCATATCCTTCTCTTTATCCACTTTTCCAGCTCCTTCTCTTTTTTATCATGGCTTTCTCTTACTCGCATCTTCCCCCTTCCCCCAATCCAGAGAGAGAGATAAAGAGAGTGAAAGAGAGAGCGAACAAGTGTGTCACCTTTAATACTTGATGGACTCGCATCAAAATAGCCTTCCCTGCTGCGATAACATATGCCAGAACCGCCTAAGCAATGTCGCCTCTCCCCACCTGTTGATACGCCCTGAATCATTGACAGGCTCGGCGGGGCGGCGCAAAAACACTGTGAACGCGCGTCGCTGTACTGATTCATACTCCTGTTTGCCTTTGATTTCACTCTTGCTACAACCGGGTTTTTTTGCTGTTTTGTTATTTGCTATTTTATTTATATTGCTTTTCTTTTTTTACAACAAAGGAGACAGCTCAAGGGCACTGAAAAAGGAAACAATGATTTAAAAAAGCCCGCTACTCGCTGCTCCTAAAAAGAATCAAAAGAGGTAGCCGAAAGAGGGGTCAATTTCGGGGGGCTGTTGGTATTATTTCGTTTTTTTACTATTACTACTACTACTACTACTACTACTACTGCTGCTACTACTACTACAAATAATATCAAAGAATCGGTTTAGTAAGTTCCATTCTCAACCCTTTCATGTATAATCTACTTATTTATTTATGCATTTATCTACACGCCATCTATTATTCAGAGTTAAACGTGTTACGACCGAGAAAGAGTCAGTCCTGGGAATCGTTTCTCTTCACTTCCCTTACAGTTTGGCTTTTTTTGTTATGCAATTAAATGAGACTTTACGTGTTGAATGTTTGTGAAATAAAACATTTATTATTAATCAAGTGTAGAGTGTGTTTGTGTGTTTGTTTGTTAGTTAGTTAGTCTGTTTGCTTATTTGTCTGTTTGTGTGTGTGAATATGGTTAGGTTAGGTTTCAATGTCATTACTACTACTGCTGCTACTACTACTACTACTACTACTACTACTACTACTACTACTACTGCTGCTGCCATTGCTACGACACATTCCAGGGAGTACAATTCTCATTATCGTCACAAATTGCATTCCTTTTCACTAATATAATTTTCTCTCTCATTCAACAATTATACCCTTCTGAGAAACGCCTAATTGTTCCCTTACGTTTCTCCTCCATCTTCTCCTCTTCCTCCTCCTCCTCCTCCTCTTTTACCTCTTCCTCTTCCTTGTTCTCCTCTTCTTTCTTCTTCTTCTCCTCCTCCGTATCTTATTCTTTTATTTCCTTTTGTTTTCTGCCTTCTTTTCCCCACGTCATCATTGTTGCTTTTCCTCGTCTTTCTGTCTTTTCTCTTCTCTTCTTTCCTCTCCTGTTTTTCTCTTGTCTCCTCTCAATTCTTCCTTTCCTTCTTATTTCCTTCTTTCTATAACTTTATCTTCAACCACTTTTTCCTCCTCCCTTTGCTTTTCTTTATAAGCTTATTTTCTTTGTCCTCCTCCTCCTCCTTCTCTTTCCTTTTTCTTTCTCTTTCCCGTCCTTCTGTCATTATATATCTTCCTCTCTTCTTTTTTCTCCTCCTTTTCTTTGGTTTCTCCTCAGTTTTCCTTTTATTCTTTCCTATATTATCTTCATTTACTATTCCTTCTCCTTTTCCTTTTCTTCGTAGGCTTCTCCTCCTCTTCCTCCTCCTCCTCCTCCTCCTCCTCCTTCTTCTTTCCTCATCCTTAATACTTTCTTCTTTTCCTTATCCATATCTTTCTTATTATTCGCTGTTCTTCCCTTTCCTTCTCCTCATGACCTTCTTTACCTCCTCCTCCACCTCTACCTCTTACTCCCAGTCCTCCTCCTCCTTTTCCTCCTCCTCCTCCTCCTCCTCCTCCTCCTAACGTGTATTTTCCGCGTCAGAGAGGTAAGAAGAGAGTCACTTTGTTCCATCTCGAGACTTCGTTTGATCTTGAGGCCAAATCTCTCTCTCTCTCTCTCTCTCTCTGGTTCTTTTCATTCTTTTTTCGCTTTTTTTTCGTTAATTATTTTGTTCCATTTATCTTTTTTTCTTCTCTTCCCAGCTTCTATTTTTTTTTCCTTTTTCTTCTTTTTTGCATATCTTTTTTTTTCTTCATTAATTTCCTGCTGTCAATTTTCTTTTTTTCTCTTTCCTTTCTTTCTTTCTTCATCTTTACTTGATTCATCTACATATTAACCTTTACACTACTATACATAAATCGTTTCTCTCTCTCTCTCTCTCTCTCTCTCTCTCTCTCTCTCTCTCTCTCTCTCTCTCTCTCTCTCAAAAGAAGAATTACCGAAACCATCTAAATTCCTCTCTTTCCTAATATCACAAGACAGACACGGAGCAGAGAAACAAGGGAGAAAATAAAAGAGAACAATAAGTGCAAGAAAAACAGAATAAACGAAGCGAAACGAAGTTGAGATTCGATTCAAAGTGAGTTGGAGTGAGTCAAAGGATCGAGAGAGGGAGGGAGAGAGGGAGGGGGGGAATGGAACGAAGATTTGAGAGGAGGAAAGAAGAGAAAAAAAAAAGGGGGAGAAAATAAACCTGATGGAAGGGAGGGTAGGAGGAAGGAAGGAAAGGAGGGGAAAGGATAATACCGGGAAGGAAAAAAGAAGAGACGAAGGGAAAAAGGAATGAATGGAAAGAGGTTGAGGAAACATGAGAGGAGAAAAGAGGAGAAGAGAAGGGAGGGAGGATAGAAAACTGATCGGAAGGAGGGAAAGAGGGAGGATGGAAAGGAGGAGAGTGGTAAGGGAAAGGGAAGGAAGGAGGGAAAGAGGGAGGGAGGGAGGTAAGATTGGAGAGAGGGACGGAGCTTTGAACGGAGGAAGGAAGAGAAGAGAGGATATAAATTTGATACGAAGGAAGAAAGGAAGGACAGAGTAAAGAAGGAGAGAGGAGAATACATTGTAGGAAGAAGGAGGGAAGGAAAATGAAGGAAGTGAAAGGATTAAAGAGGAAAAAGTTAGTAAGGAAAGAAGGAAGGAAGGAAGGAAGGAAGGAAGGAGAGTGAAAAGCAGAGACATCAAAAGAGGATGGAAAGACTGAAGTGAGAAGGAATAGAAGAAGAAGGAAGAAAGGAAGGATAGAAGGAAATAGCACACGCACACACGCACACACACACACACACACACACACACACACACACACACACACACACACACACACACTGACAGAGCTACATACTTATACACAGAAGGCCTGACAGACAGATATAAAAAGTAGAGTAAAAAAGAAGGAGGGAAGGGGGGAAGGAAGGAAGGAAGGAAGGGGAGGGAAGGAAAAATATACTAATTCAGGGAGGGAGAGAGACTAACAGGCATGCAAGGAAACAAATAAATAAACAAACAAACAAACAGCGAAATAAACATGGAAGTAGAACACAGAAAGACAGACAGACAGACAGACAGACAGACAGACAGGGAGAGGAGGAGAAAGACAAGAGAGGAGAAAAGAAAGTGGAAAATAAAGTGAGAAGATAAAATAAGGTTGACAGGCGAAGAAACGAAAGCAGAAAAAAGAGAAAAAGAAAAGAGAAACACGACACAAAAGCTGAATAAATAAGGGAACGACAAACAAGGAAGAAGGAGGAGGAGGAGGAGGAGGAGGAGGAGGGAGAAGAATGGAAAACAAAAGAAAATGGAGGAAAAACGGAGAGGGGAGAGGGATTTGGAGGAGGAAGAAGAAGAAAGAAAAGAGAGGAGTGAAGAGAGAGAGAGAGAGAGAGAGAGAGAGAGAGAGAGAGAGAGAGAGAGAGAGAGAGAAGAGGAAAGAAGCGTCGGGAAAGTGAAGCGAAGTGACCTGAAGGAAAATCTAAAAAAAAAAAGTTAAATCATTGAATATTAAAGGAAACGAAAATTCAGAGACGAAGAAAAGGACCAAAATGACCTAAATAAATGACCCTAAATAAATGACCATAATTAAATTACCATAAATAAATGACCATAGATAAATGACCATAGATAAAACACATGGCAAAAAAAAGTAAACACAGGAAAATAAAAACGAGTGAAACGAAAAACCAGTCATTATATAAAATAAACAACAACAACAACAACAACAACAACAACAACAACAACAACAACGGAGACGAAGAAAAAGACTAAAGTTACCATAAATAAAACATACCAAAAAAAAAGAGTAAATATAAGAAAACAAACACTCGTCAAAAGCAAAAAGCAATCAATTAAAAAACAAACGTAGATACCGAGAGAAACAGAAACACACAAAAAATAACCATAAACAAGACATGTAAAAAAAAGGAGAGACTCAATACAAGAATACCAAAAAAAAAAAAAACGAGTGGAAAGTAAAGGCAGAAAATTATAAAGAAAACGAGAATATAGAGACGAACAAAACAAAAGAAATTACCAAAGCGAGGTAAAACACCCCGAAGTTGACCTCTTTTCCGGTCTTATGATCTATTCTTTTGGCTTCTCTTTACTTTTGTGCGACCGGCGAGTAGCGGGCTTTTTTCTGTACTCTTTTTGTTGCCCTTGAGCCGCATCCTTTGATGTAAAAAAATAAATAAAAACGTTTGTTGGAGCGGCATTTAGCGGCATTTTTTTATGCTGATTTTGTTTGTTTTCCCTTGAGCTTCATCCCTGGCTGAAAAAACAACAACAACACATCGTAAAAAGTAAGACAACAAGGAGGAAAATCCCCGTAAATACATAAAAACCAACGCGTAAGAAAGTAAAACCAGTTAATTATAACCCAAACGAAATTACTAAGACGAACAGAATGATGAAAAATGATCATAACTAAGACATATCGCAAAAAGTTAAGCGAATACGTCCGAGAATGGAGTGTCGCCCGCCTTCAGGGAGTCACGAGCAGGTTGGAGCGTTGCAACACACGATGAGAGGAGCCATTTATCGTCCCTGCATGAGAGCCAAGACACTAGCTTGCATGACACCCTTGGGAGCCATCAGCGAGGGAGAGAGTGTGGGAGGGAGGGAGGGAGGAAGGAAGAGTGTGTGGATGTGGAGGAAGAGCGGGGAGGTAAGATAGTGAATAGCCGAAACAATGGAGGAATGAAGGAGGAGAAGGAATATGGAAGGATAGAAAAGTGGGGGAGAGTGAGGGAGGAAAAGGAGGAAGGAAAGGACAATGCGTAGGGGTGGAGGAGTGGAAAGGAAAGGTAGTGAGGAGAAGGAATGTGGAAGAAAAGAAGAAATGCAAGAAAAATCAGATAGTGTGTGGGAGGGAGGGAGAGTGAGGGAAGGAAGGGATGGGAAGGAAAATAAAGGAGAAGGCGTAGGGGAGGAGGAGTGGGCAGGCAAGAAAAAGGAGAAAAAAGTGGAATGGAAAAAGAGGAAAAGAGAGAAAATGGGATAGCATGTAGTAGTGAGTGAGAGTGAAAGAAGGAAGAGAAGGGAACGAAAGGAAAGGAGAATGCGTAGGAGTGGAGGAGGAGTGGGAAAGGAAAGGCAGGGAGATGAAGAAAAATGGAAGAAAAAAAAAAGAAGGCAAGGAAAGTGGGATAGTGTGTGTAGGAAGAGAGACTGAGGGAGGAAGAGAGGAAGGGAGAAATAAAAGGCGTGGGAATGAAGGAGGATTTAAAAGGAAAGGAAAGGGAGAGAAAAGGTTCGGGGAAGGAAGGATGGAAGGTAGTAAGGAAAGAAAGTGTAAGTGTATATATGTGTGTGTGCGTGTGTGTGTGTGTGTGCGTGTAAGTGGAATGAGAGAAAATAGAATGAGTGTGAAAAAATGAAAGAGAGAGCGAGTGAAACAATTAATTTATCATCGTAACGTCAAGCAAAGTGCGAACGAATCAATGAGAGAGAGAGAGAGAGAGAGAGAGAGAGAGAGAGAGAGAGAGAGAGAGAGAGAGAGAGAGAGAGAGAGAGAGAGAATAAGGGTAATAGATAAGGAAGGAGACAAAGCATATTACTGATGTAGGGGAAGGATGAAGGGAAGGCGGTGATGAAGAGGAAGAGAGGGAAGAAGAGGCAGGGAGGAAGGAAGGAGTGAAGGGCAGGAAGGGAGGGAGAGAGGAAAGGAGAGAGGAAGGGCAAAATAGAAACATAAACGAAGATAAAGATAGGTGGGAGGGAAAAAAAAATTAATGGAGAGAGGGAAAACAGCAAAAGGGAAGGAAAGGAAAAGAGAAAGATGGAGGTGAATGACAGGAAGGGAAGGAGGGAAGAATGCGGAAACGAGTAAGAGAGCGAGAGCGGGAGAGAGAGTAATAACTGTTCGAGGAAGTAAAACGCGGCTTGATATTTATGACCTTAGAGTTTTTTCACGCGACCAATTTTTATTTTTACTACAACTACTATTACCGTGAGAGAGAGAGAGAGAGAGAGAGAGAGAGAGAGAGAGAGAGAGAGAGAGAGAGAGAGAGAGAGAGAGAGAGAGAGAGAGAGAGAGAGAGAGAGAGAGAGAGAGAGAGAGAGAGAGAGAGAATGACAGTTACAAATGAACAAGTCGGTGAATGTAAGTGGATGTGGATGCCAAAGTGGATGGAAGAGTGAACGTGAATGTGGAGAAAAAAAATTGCGTGGAACATCAGTAAAAATAACCAATAAATTAAAAAAAAAATATCTGCGAATTGAAAGTTATGAAGGAAGCGAATGGAGAGCGTAAGTGAATATAACATTTTTTTTTAAGTGAATGAACGAAGTGGAGAAAGAGATAGATAACATATGAAGCGAATGAAGAAAATAAAGAAAAAGATAGAGGTAAAGTTTGGTGAGGCGAGGCGAAATGAGGTTTAACTGGGTTGGGTTTGTCTGGTGTGGGTTGCAGGGCTAAATCAGATTGGGTTGGGTTAGTCTATCATAGGTTGGCTTGGGTTAGTGTGTGACATGGTTTTCTTTGCTTGGTTAGGTTAGGATAGCAAAACAAATATCATACAAGAGAGAAAGTGAAGAAATTAGAGCAATAAGGAAAATAAAAGGGTTGGGAAATGATCATAGGAAGAGTATAAGGAGCATAAAAAGGAGTCTATTGATTTAGTGATAATATAAGAGTAAAACAAGAAACATAGAAAGAGGATAAAGAGCGTAGAAAAAGGAGAGCATTGAGTTAGCGTGAAAAAAAGGAACAATTAATTAAGAACTGATGGAGTGGTGAAAGGTAAATCGGCCCATGGAGTGATTGTGGGCGAGGAGGAATGACTGAGGACGAGAGGGCCGGAGTGGCGGGGTGACGGAGTGGCAAATTGTTTCTGTATGTGACTGACTGATGGAGTGATTGATTGGCGCCGGGAACGAACACACACACACACACACACACACACACACACACACACACACACACACACACACAAACATACACACACACACACACACACACACACACACACAGTACACACACACAAATAACCTAACAAATGGAGTATTCCTTCAACCATTGCCTCTGGTGGTGTTAACGATTCGCAATATCACGCAACACTCTCTCTCTCCGGTTACAACTACTAATTCTAACAAAATCATTTCACGTTGCTGTTTCTACCACTACTACAACAACTACTACTACTACTACTACTACTACTACTACTACTACTACTACTACTACTAAGGCTACTACAATTACTACCACTCCTACTATTATCACAAGGGTTGCTAATACTGGTTTCGGAATTTCGTATTGTAGATTACTGTTGCAATATTAGTAAAAGCAGTTTGTGTGTGTGTGTGTGTGTGTGTGTGTGTGTGTGTGTGTGTGTGTGTGTGTGTGTGTGTGTGTGTGTGTGTGTGTGTGTGTGTGTGTGTGTGTGTGTGTGTGTGTGTGTGTAAGTTAATCTGTTCTATAATGCCTTTTAATATATATAAATACCTAACATTTACTCATGAGAAAAAGTAATATAGTTAATAGGATAAGCTGAGTGTGTGGATATTCTTCCTAGTTGATTAATATGTTTTAATTAAATAAAAAAAATGGTTTAAAATATAAGATAAAATATGTTGTAGCTGTCATGAGCACACACACACACACACACACACACACACACACACACACACACACACACACACACACACACACACACACACACACACACACACACACACACACGAACACACGGGTGAACGAACAGGCGCGCCTCAGTAATGGCAGAAAATAATTAACGTGTGAAATAAAAGGATTTGTGTGTCTGAACGTCTCTCTCTCTCACACACACCTTTTCTCTTTCCTCCTCTTTTCTCCTTCATAAACAAACACACTTGACAACAGACTCTCTTCTCCTCTACTTCACCTTCCATTCTCTCTCCTCCTCTGTCCTGTCTCCTTTCCCAGCATAAACATAAACACCACAACATCTGCCTGCGCCGATAACGGGCTTCGATACATTATACATATCGTACTGAAACCCACGAACCCACCCAGTCCTACTACCAAGAGACCCAAACCCACACCCACCCAGCTATCTCCCCCCCACGCTGTCACCCACTCACCCAGCCACTCACCAAGATACCCACACCCACACCCACCCAGCAGTCTCCTCCACCCACCCTCACAGCCAACCATCCACCGAGCCAGCGACCAGCATAAATATACACGCGTTAAACATGAAATTATGCGAAAATAAAGACATGTAAAGTTGAATGTTATGTAAAGAATTGCTCGGGACGTGAAAAAAAACAATATCGTTTATTTTTTATCTATTTATTATTTACTTGTTTTTACTTTTATTTTTCGTATCATTTAGCATCGTATTACTACCGGTATACGAATGATAGTGAAATGTTGATACCAATCCCCGTAGAGTTAAATTGGAACATGACTTGTTTGTATAATGTTGTAGATCAATACCAGAAAATACCCTTAATAAAACCTTAAATCATCATCATCATCATCACCGTAGACGCGAACCACGCAAATACCACAAAATACCAGAAAAATACGAAGATAACCAGCGGCTGAAACAACACCGTCCTGCTATCATAATAATCGGATTCAAATGTCGTGGAGTCAACGGAAAAGTTTAAGAAAAGCAAGAGGAAACAGGCGTATCGCGAGGCTTCTAAAGAGCAGAGTTTTACGTTCCTTTTATTCTAATGTCTTTATTCCTTTGCTAGAGTTTCCCTTTCGATTGCCCTGTTTTCTCTGTTTCCTTTTGTTATGGTCAGAAACCTCCGATGTCCCCCCCGTTTTTCTTTGGTTTTCTTTTTTAATCTTTACGAGGGTTGTATATGGAATAGGGTACGAAGTGTGTGTGTGTGTGTGTGGGGGGGGGGGGAGATGGAAATAAATATGATGAAAGAGGAAGAAAGATAAGCTGAAATAATGAGAAAAGAGGAAATGCAAAAGGGAGATACGAGAGAAAGGAAGAAGAAAGAAAGATGGGAGAAGAAAAGATAGAGAAGATAAAGAATATACAGAGGAGGAAATGAATACATCTTCTATAAGTTTCATTCTCTTAAACTATCTCACTCTTGTTTGTTGTTGTTTTTAAGAAATGTGTAAATAAATATGAAAAAAAGGTTAGTTTATGCTTCATGCTTTGTGTGTCATTTTTAAGTCTGAAATTGTATATTGCGAGAGCGTTATGTTATATTTGTATTTATTTTGGAGACAAGATGCAAATGAGGAAAACGTAAATGAGGAAGAAAGGAAAATTGAAAGAACGATAAAAAGGAAATAAAAAAGGGAAGTAGGAGATAAGAGACAAAAAAAGATGAAGGTGGAGAAAAAAATCGAGAACAGAAAGAAGAAAAAAGGAAGAAGGAAACACTGAAAAGAGAAAGAATAATTATAGAAGAAAGATGAAGAAAAAACGAAGAAGAAGATATTGAGAAGAGAAAAAATACATAAAGAAAAAAAAAACGGAGAATAAACGAAATGACAGAAGAAGGCATGAAACCACTTCTACAAACTTCCGGTTTTATGCATGAAAGAAAACAACAACAAGAAGCCAAAACGAGACGAAAAAAAACAGAAAGAAAACAAAAAGAAAACAAAACAAACACAACCATAAGAAGAGGCACTGGCATATCTAAACACACACACACACACACACACACACACACACACACACACACACACGCACACAGAAACGAGATCTCCTTAGCATAACCTCTTGTGGCTGACCTGCCTATAAGAGGAAGAGGAAGAGGAGGAGGAGGAGGAGGAAGAGAGGAGGAGGAGGAGGTAGGGTAGAGGAAGGAATATTGGGAGGAGGAAGAAGAAACACAGATGGAGGAAGAAAGGCATAAAAAGGACAATGGTTTGGAATAAGAAAAGAGGAGGAGGAGGAAGAGGAGGAGGAGGAGGAGGAGGAGAACAAGAGAAGAAGAAACAAGAAAAATAAGAGATAAAAGTGATATCGCAACAACTAAGGCAAGGAACGAGGAAGAAAAAGAAAAGAAGAGAACGAGGAGGAAGAGGAGGAGGAGGAGGAGGAGAACGAAGGAGAGAGGGAGAGAAGGGAGAAAAAAACAAGGCGAGGAAGAGGGGAAGAAAGAAAGAAGGAAAGAAGAGACACTTGTAAGATACTGAACATGACATAAAAAAAAGAGGAGAAAGAACAACAGAAGAAAGGAGGGAGGAAACAGAAGAACAGGAGAGAAGAAAAGCGAGAGGAAGGAGGAGGCAGGAAGGGAAAGTAAAATGCCGGTAAAGAACGAAGACAAAAGGAAGGAGAAAGAAGGAAAATAGAAAAAAAAGAAAAAGGACGAGAAAAAGAGGAGGAGGAGGAGGAGGAGGCAGGAAAAGTAGGAAGCATTGTAGAAAGAAGTAAAAAAAGAGACAGAGAGAAAGACGGAAAACTGTAGGACACAATGAGACAAAAAGGAGGAGGAGGAGGAGAAATAGAAAGAATAAGAAGAAAGAAGATGAAAACAGGCAAGGCAGAAAGAAAGACAAAAGAAAATAGAAGAAGCAGCAGAAAGAAAGATAAAGCATAAGAAAAGAGAGAAGAAGGAGGAAGAGGAGGAGGAGGAGGACGGGAAAGAAGAAAAAGAGGGGGAACACAGCACAGCACAGAGTATTAGTGGAGCAGAGAGACCAATAAGAAAGAAAGAGAAAAGAAAAAAAAAAGCAAATTAGGACACAGAAGAAGAGAGAACAAGGTAAGTCAGAGGAGGAGAAGGAGGAGGAGCAGAAGAAGGAACAACAGCATAGCGCAGAGGAGCAGCAGAGAGGGAGAGAGAGAGAGCAATCTAGCCCCAACTTATGACTGGTATTGGCTTGGTGACCGCCTCTACCTCAGCGGGATGGGCCAAGTTGCGGCACTTAATACACACCGTCCACCTAGCGAGGCTTCTTTAGGCGGGCGGCGGTTCTGGCGACGAGGCTGATGAGAAAGAGGATACTTGTCTTAAGGAGGAGCGAGATGAGGTGAGGTGAGGTGACTTGAGAGAACGAGAGAGAGGGAGAGTGTAGAAGAGAGTGAGGATGAGAGACAGAGGGAGAGAAAGGGAGAGTGTGCAAGATTGTGGTGATAAGAGACAGAGTGAGGTTAGAAAAGAAAGAAAGAGATAGTTGGAGAGAGTAAGAGAGTGAGAGAAAGAGAGAACGAGGGTGAGAGGAAGAGGAAGAGAGGGGGAGTGAGAGAGACTGAGAAAGAAAGAGAGATTGTTTATGTGCCTGTAGTGAGAGAGGGAGAAAGTGAAAGTAAGAGGGAGAGAGTGAAAGTGAGAAGGAGAGTGAGGGTAGGAGAGAGAAAGTGAGAGGAAGGTAGGAAATGAAGGAAGGAGAGAAAAGCAGTTGAAGAAGGAAGGACGCAAAACGAAAAGGAGAGAAGAAATAAACGAAATTAAGTGAAAGAAAGAAGAAAGGGAGATAAATGTAAAGTAATGGAGATAATGAAGGAGATAAGGAATGAAGAAATTATGGAAAAGAACAAAAAGGAAGAAGAAAAAACTAGAAGAATGAAAAAAAGAAACATAAAAGGAGAGAAGAAGAGAAAAAAGAAGAAGAATGGAGAAGAAAGATTGAGAGTAAGAGAGAGTGAGCGAGAGAGGGAGAGAGTGATTGATAGTGTTTGTGCATGTGCTTGTATGTATGTGTAACGACGATACTTGTGGATAATGAAGATAAGTGGTAAAAAGAGCAAAAAGAGTAAGAAAGAGAGGTGAGACTTAGAGAGACAGAGGGAGACAGAGAGCGTGACTGTTTGTGAGTGTACGTGTATGTGTATGTGTTTGTATGTGTATGTGTGTTTGTTTGTGTGTGTTTGTGAATGTCTGCTTTATAAGACCTTTGCCTGTGAGGGTCTCAGAGGCGCACTTGCATCAGCTTAATATTTTTACCGGGAGGAGGCGTCCGCAGGGAGCTCCTAAGGGCATGAGTGAGGTCCCTGAAGGCTTGTGAATCTCTCTCTCTCTCTCTCTCTCTCTCTCTCTCTGTGTCTTCGTTTCCTCCGTTTCCTCTGTTTAACGTCTCCCAG